>NC_134800.1:39954687-39959687 GCF_046742065.1 Oratosquilla oratoria
TCGCTCCCAAGCCCGGTGAGGAAGCGAAGGAGCGAGGGAGGCAGGGAGGGAGGGAGGGAGGAACCGAAGGAACGAGTGAGAGAGGGAGGAAGGGAAGGAGGGAGGGAGGGAGGGAGGGAGGAGGGATGAAGGGAAGGGAGGAAAGGGAGGAAAGGGAGGGAAGGGAGCGAGGGAGGGAGGAAGGGAGAGAAGGAGAAACTGAAGGAGCGAGCGAGGGAGGAAGGAAGAGAGAGAAGGAGAGAGGGGGAGAGAGAGAGAGAGGGAAGGAGAGAGGGAGATGGGAGAAAGGAAAGGAAGGAGGGTGTGGGTGAGAATGAGAGGGTGGGGGGGATACAGGAAAGTAAGAAGGAGAGGGAGAGAAAAGTAAGAAAGAGAGGGAGAGGGGGTGAAGAGGGGAGAGAGAGGGTAGTAAGAAGTGAGGGAGGAAGAGAGGATGGGAGAGTGGGAGGGAGAGGGCGGTAAGAAGAGAGTGAAAGGGAAGTAAGAAGGGTAGGGAGAAAGGAGTAAGAAGAGGAGGAGTGAGGGAGGGAGCATGGAGGAAGGGGTATAGAAGGAGGAAAAATAAAGTGAAGGAAGACTAAGGAGGGAGAGAAGGAGGGAGGAGGGGAGAGGAGAGAGTGGAAAGGGGGGGAGAAGAAAGGATGGTGGAATGGACAGAAGAATGGAAGAAAGGAGGTATGGAGGGATGGAAGGATAGAGGAAGGGGTGAATGAAGAGATTGGGAGCGAGGGAGGGATTGGTAAGGAGGAAGAAGGAGGAAGAGGGACGCAGAGGGAGAGAGGAAGGGAGAGCTGGATCGTGGTCCTCGCTCGCCTCAATTGCTGTTCAATGTATTGGTGAAGGTGATGGTGATGGTGGTGGTGATGGTGGAGGTGGTGGCGGAAGTGCTGGTGGTAATGGTACTGATAGTGGTGGTAGTGGTAGTGGAAATGGTATTAGTAGTGATGGTGGATACCGGGAAGTATGTGGGAGGTGGGAGGATAAGGAACAGTTGTAAGTTGTTTGTGGTTGTGTGTGTGTGTGTGTGTGTGTGTGTGTGTGTGTGTGTGTGTGTGTGTGTGTGTGTGTGTGTGTGTGTGTGTGTGTGTGTGTGTGTGTGTGTGTGTGTGTGTGTGTGTGTGTGTGTGTGTGTGTGTGTGTGTGTGTGTGTGTGTGTGTGTGATGAGGGTGGATTGTAAATCATGGGAGATAGTTCCTTACCGAGAACGTTACTGAAAAGTGGACTGGTACGTCACACATTTCACTGAATTACCTTTTTCTGTTCTTTTCTGCATCTGTTATGCACATGTTCAAGATTATTTCTGCAACGATTAAGATTCTTGTTTTATTCAGTGAACTTCCACCAAGTTAAGGTAAACAGGGTTTATTAGGTTGAGTATGGCTGGTCCGAAGACATTAGTATATGGTAGGTTTTGTGTCGGTGCCGGTGGGTGATAGTAGGCGAAGGGTAGACCTCCGGGTTGCTAGGGGTAGTTGATAGGTGGCTATATTAGGTAATAGGAGGTGAAGGTGAAAATTAAGCCTAAGCAGTGGGAAGTGAGAAACCCCTGGTAGAGCAAAGCCCTGCCAGTTGCTGCAACTTTTTTTTTTTTTTTCTTAGGCCGATATTGGGTTGCCTCCCCTCCTGGCTCTAGGCTGCTGGGAACAAATGCGACATAGACGGCAGAGGGCTCCGGGAATCGAACTCATGACCATCTGATCATGAAATCGACACTGTATTCACTGCGGGGTCTAGCCTCTTCCGTGTTTTTTTTTTTTTTTTTTTTTTATTCTGGCTGCCACCTAGCGATTTTATTCATCTCTGGTGCATCTCTTCGGTAGCCAAGTGGTTAAATAGCTCTAAAATTGTTCTCATGACATGTCCAAATCTCTCTCTGTGACATGAGGTCAGAGGAGGCCAGGTAAGGTAAAAAAAGGGCGTTGACGTCGTCTGTCATAAGGAGGTACCTGTGATTGATTGATTGATTTTTTTGTTTTTTTTTAAGTTGATAACTAATAAGAGCTCCAGATTGGCCGGCCTCCTTTGGCACGATGACGTCATCTATTTCCATAGCCAATCAGAGATGCTCAAACTCTCCGATCATGAGCCCCTGACACTTATAGGCTTAGGTGGAAAGCACACTCGCCTCCTGTGCCAACTTTTATGAACGTTGACCTCATTTGAACTGAGGTCATATGTGGCACTGGGAACGTCACACGTGGCACTGCGGACGTCATACGTGGCACTAGAAACTAGAGTCTAACGAAATATACATATCTCTGTGCTTTCTTTGACATAAGAATCCATGTTCTCGTGCTTAATCTAGTCCCGTTTGGTTTTCTTTCCAAAATTCACTGTGCGGGTCATTAACGGTATTTCTTAGGGAGTCAATATTCTAAGGACTTTAGTGATATTCATCTGGACTTGAGTCACTCAACATTCATTTATGACTGATTATATAGTCGCCTCTCTAAAAAAAAAATGCTGGTGATATTTATCCTCTAAAGTCCCTCCGTTCTGCCACCCTCCTTAGAATATTCCTTTACTACATCTGTGACTTAACTTTAGTGCGATATTGTCCCCTCCCCCCCAAAAAAAAAATCCAGATATGAAGGCGATTTATTATCATTTCACGCGGTTTTCTGACAAGTCTGTATCCATATATATATAAGAAAAACGTATTTGTCAATGTAATATTTTTAACTGAACAAGTTACCAGGATATTGTCACGACACAGTTGAGAGAACAAGTTTGTCCATGCTAGAATGTACTAGAAGTGGTATCGGATAGTACGTGGCTGTGGCAGAAGAAGGTGGGATAACCTCTTCAATAATCGGTAGATTGTTTTTATTTTTATTTATTTATTTATTTATTTTTATCTAGATAGGTGGGATAACCTCTTCAATAATCGATAGATTGTTTTTATTTTTATTTATTTATTTATTTATTTTTATCTAGATGTATAAAGGAAAACGGGTGCCCGGTGGCCGAGCGGGTTAGAGCGTCGCTACTTGTGTCGGAGGTCGAAGAGACGTCAGTTCGAACCCTACCACCAGCGAATTGAATCAAGGGCATGGTTCATTAAATTTCACACCACAAAGTCCTCTGTAAATGGCTAGCCTTCTGATAGGGTGGGATTCGCGACGTTAAACCAAATTATCATCGTGAGGGAAAAAGCATCCATTAGTGACTTCGAATGATCGTTCTTGATGAAACGGAAAAGCCAAACCTTCTTCATTCACAGGTAAACGTCACATCAGAAAGTGTCGAGAAACTTGTTTTCCTGGTTGTACACACTTCTAAGGAGATCCCTTCCCTCACCCCCCCTCTCTCTTTCTCTCTCTCTCTCTCTCTCTCTCTCTCTCTCTCTCTCTCTCTCTCTCTCTCTCTCTCTCTCTCTCTCTCTCTCTCTCTCTCCCCTCTCCCTCTCTCTTTCTCTCTCCATTTCGGGGAGTTTTTACGTCCTCTCAGCTCCTGAAGATCCTGTACTGCTTCACCTCCTAGAAATCCTCAGACTTGAAGACCCTCATCATTCGGAGGCTTGTTGGGCCATTTCCTCAATAAGGTCAAGAATGCTGAAGAACATGACGTCAAGTGTCCGCGGGTACATTGTCTGTGTCTCCACATTTTTTTCTTTTCCTTTTTCACTGTAAACATCTGACATGGAGAAACCATATATTATATGAACAGACGAATAGAAATACAGAAAATGTTAAAAAGATTCATGTAGAGGAGTGTTGGACAAAGCCGGAAAGGGACCCAAAGATCAGTCATATAATTATACTATACCAGTTATAAGTGCTGGCGACAATACCAAGATGGTTTACACTTACATGTAATTAGCATTTTTTGTATTTATAACATTCAGAACCATGGCGCCCGTGACTTCATTGGTTTACGAAATCAAGTCAGACTATGTGAATATGAGATGACCTACATATGTGATGGCTCATGAGAGCACATGATGAATCATGTAATCATATATCACATAGACACGTCACATGTAATATGTGGCGACGTATCTAAACATGTCATGACTTATGTGAATACGTATAGACCTATATAAACAACTTATGGCTGTGAACATGTGACAGCAAAATTATTTAAGCATGCGACAGCCTATGTGATTATGTGGCGCCCTATGTGATAGCATGTTATGGCCATTTGGAATATGCTGCTACTTATGCGAACATGTGATACTCTTTACGAAATATGAGAATATGTGATAGATTATGTGATACAAACACATCCACCCGTACGCATACACATGCACGCACACATTCGAGTTAGCACACACTCGTACACACATGTACACACACGTACATACAAGCACATACACGTACACAAGCACACACGTGCACACAAGCATACACATGTACGCATAAGCACATACACGTACACACAAACATACACACGTATACACAAGTACACACAAACACACACACGTACACACATGTACACATACGTATGCACACGACTGTATATATATGTACACTCACGCATGCACATAAACGGAGGTATACGCATACACGCACACCCAAGTACACACTCGTACACCCACGTACACACACGCATACTCGCGTGCATAAACAAATGTATACATACAAATACACACACACACACAATGACAGAAGAGATATCTTGATTAGGGATGGGAAGGCTTCAAGTGACCAAGAAAACAAATTGAGAAAGACTAGATATCTAAAAGATGTAGAGAAACTGCTGCTTAGATGTATAGATGCTTGGAATAGGTTAGTAGGCCTAAGTTGGAACAATCCATAAATTCAAATCTAAGTATGATTGGAGTATAATGATATAGCCCAAGTTGGAGTTTGGTATTATAATTATCATACCAATTATAATTGGAGAATAAGAGACAGGACCCCATGAGTTGTTTCTTTCATGCATACTAGTCATGTAAATACACACTTGTATAATCACACACACACACACACACACACACACACACACACACACACACACACACATATATATACACGCATGTATACACACACACACA
>NC_134800.1:39969687-39972187 GCF_046742065.1 Oratosquilla oratoria
TATGTATGTATGTATGTATGTATGTATGCATATGTGTGAAAGTATATATACATGTCATGAATGCATGCATGTATATACATATGTATGTATGTATGTGTGTGTGTATGTATGTGTGTATGTGTGTATGTATGTATGTATGCATGTATGTATTACATATGTATATATGTATGTATGTATGCATGTATGTATTACATATGTATATATGTATGTATGTATGTATTACATATGTATATATGTATGTATGCATCACATATGTATGTATGTATGTGTATGTGTTTGTGTGTTTATGTATGTATGTGTATGTGTTTATGTATGTATGTATATGTGTATGATATACGAATGTATATTTATATGACTATACAAAACGGGGTGATGGAAAATTTACTTTTGTGCAGTTGCTTAATATGGTGAATGATAGGGAGGACTCTTGCACGGAGGAACTGACTGATGTAATCAGTAGCGACGAGATGAAAAGGCTGCTGAAGAAGACGAGGAGAGGCGTTAGGGTCATCCCAGTCAGCAAGAGAACTGATGATGGTAAGGTTACTGAGACTTCTGCCGGAGATGGCGAGGGACTAGAAGAGGAGCTGGGTCTGTATGGTAAACAAGACAGGAGTAAAAGACATCCATTGGAGTGTTGGGACTGTGGAGCCTGAAAATGACGAAACGTCTGTTGAAAGTGGTGGAACGGATTATGAATGAGAGACGGAGAGGAACTAGACAGGTACCCAGGTTGGGCTCGAGAAAGGTAGAAGGACAATGAATGTAGTTTTCGCTGTAAGGCAGGTAACTGCAATGGGGGGGAAATCTGAGGGAAATCAGAGGGTGTATGAAATGTCAAGTGAAACACCATCGGGTGAGACAGAAGCCTTTAGTCTGATCAAAAGAAATGGTGTGGAACAGTTGTCTGTACGTATCAATGGGATTATGTCAGACGAAAGAGGATGGAGGACATTTGCTCACCTTGTGCCGGAATAAGAAGGCAAAGAAAATGGAAAACGAGAGAAAATAATCCAGGATGGGTGTATTTTCTCGACTTCGTTTGCCATAGATGGGAAATAAATGGATTAATGGAGGTGCAATATTAAAAATGTCTTTTTTTTATTCAGGGGCGTTAGAGTCCGGTATAACCATTGTTTAGAGGTGCTTCCTTCTTATTCTGTTGTATAGACTGATTAAAAGTTCTTCTTTATTTCAGTACATAAGATGGTCGCTTTTGCTTATGCGTATTACGCATATACTAGTGCTAATAACGCAAATATCTCAACGACAGCTACATCATGTCTTCAGGTCTCGTACGAAGTTTCTGATCTGATCTCGAAAATCTCCCTTCCCCGCTTAGTTTCTTTTGAAAACCTTCTCTTCGCCGATAAGTTTCTTTTGAAATTTTGCCTTCCCTGCTTAATTTCTCTTGAAAGTCCACCTTCCACTCTTAGTATCTTTTGAAAGTCTCCCTCCCCCCGCTTAGTTTCTCTTCCAAAAAAAAGTCTTCCTTCCCCGCTTAGTTTCTTTATATATATATATATATATATATATATATATATTATATATATTATATACATGTATATAAAATAATAATAATAATAATAATAATAATAAAATCCCTGCTTAGTTTCTCTTGAAAATCTACCCTACCCGCTTAATTTCTTTCCATAGTCTCTTTTCCCCTCTTAGTCTCTTTGAAAGTCTTTCTTCCATCTTATTTCCTTTTGAAAGTTTCCCTTTCCCGCTTAGTTTCTCTTGAAAGTCTCCTCTCCCCTATTAGTTTCTTTTGAAAGTCTCTCTTCCCCGCTTAATTTCTTTTGAAAGTTTCCTTTCCTCGCTTAGTTTCTCTTGAAAGTCTCCGCTCCCCTATTAGTTTCTCTTGAAAGTCTCCCTTCCCCGCTTAGTTTCTCTTGAAAGTCTCCCTTCCCCGCTTAGTTTCTTTTGAAAGTCTCTCTTCCCCGCTTAATTTCTTTTGAAAGTTTCCTTTCCTTGCTTAGTTTCTCTTGAAAGTCTCCTCTCCCCTATTAGTTTCTCTTGAAAGTCTCCCTTCCCCGCTTAGTTTCTCTTGAAAGTCTCCCTTCCCCGCTTAGTTTCTTTTGAAAGTCTCCCTTCCCCGCTTAGTTTCTTTTGAAAGTCTCTCTTCCCCGCTTAATTTCTTTTGAAAGTTTCCTTTCCTTGCTTAGTTTCTCTTGAAAGTCTCCTCTCCCCTATTAGTTTCTCTTGAAAGTCTCCCTTCCCCGCTTAGTTTCTCTTGAAAGTCTCCCTTCCCCGCTTAGTTTCTTTTGAAAGTCTCCCTTCCCCGCTTAGTTTCTTTCATGTATCATCTCTTACCTTCTTTCTCCGGCACTAACTTCGTTTCTAGATGCCATCAGACTATTCTATTCCTCTCCGTGGAACGCCTCCTCAGTAGCGAAGCGCTACACAAGAGATAACCCTTTTTCGAGTCGTCTTGAATTTTTTTTTACTTTACTTAAAGACGTCTGATAAAACTTGTACGCATTCCTCGGTAACAAGC
>NC_134800.1:39984687-39987187 GCF_046742065.1 Oratosquilla oratoria
ACCGTTCTGTTCGGAAGCCACACTGAGACTCAGGGTAGACGCGCCCAGCGAGTTTCTGGAGACGCACAAGCACGACGCGGGCGTAGAGTTTCCCAACAATACTCAAGAGCGAGATGCCTCTGTAGTTGTTACAATCACTCCTTTCACCCTTATTCTTGTAGAGGGTGACAATCTTGGCATCTCTCATGTCTTGCGGCACGGCTCCCTCTTTCCAACACTGGCATAGGACGTCATGGAGGGGCTGCAGTAGAGTGTTTTTACAGCACTTGATGAGATCGGGGAATACCATCATTGCCAGGTGCTTTGCCGCTTGCTAGGCTGTCGATTGCTTTGTAGAGTTCCGCAATGGTTGGTTCAGCATCTAGTTCTTCCATGATAGCCAGGGGCTCAATGGCATCCAGGGCTGAGGGGGCAACGGTGTTCTCTCTGGAGTAGAGCTCAGAGTAGTGCTCCACCCATCTGTCCATCTGCTTGCCCTTGTCGGTGATCACTTCCCCACTGGTAGTCTTGAGGGGGCTGTTTTGCTCTGTGGTGGGCCTAGAGCTGTCTTGATGCCTTCATACATTCCTCTGATGTTACCCGAAACAGCTGCAAACTGAATGGAATCGCTGAGCTGTTGCCAGTATTCATTTGCACAACGTCTTGCAGTTTGTTGCACTTTGCTTCTTACTGCTCTGAGTGCTTGCAAGGTTTTCTCGTTGGGAGAGCGCTTGTATTCAGCAAGGGCAGCACGCTTTGCATCAATAACAGGGGACATCTCACTGAACTTAGCGTCAAACCAGTCGTTGTTCTTGGAGGTTTTCTTCCCAAAGGTTGCAAGGGCTGTTTTCTGAATGGTATCGCGGAGGTGGTCCCACTTCTCAGCTGCAGAGCAGTGCTGGTGTTCGACGGACAGAGCTTTTTGAAGGGACTTGGCGAACTCTTCGACTTTCTCAGGGAGATGCATACCCATGGTGTTCATGCGAGGTTTGCCTTTCTGCTTAGACTTGTGAAGCTTCTTAGGTTGTAACCTGATCTTGCAGCAGACGAGGGAGTGGTCGGTGTCGCAGTCTGCGCTGTGGTAAGTGCGGGTAATCTGCACGAGCTTAATATTGCTACGACGGATCAGGATCAAGTCCAGCTGATGCCAGTACTTTGAGCGAGGGTGACACCATGACACCCTGTGTTGAGGCTTGGTCTGGAAGAAGGAGTTGGTCACGCAGAGACTGTTGTAGGAGCAAAACTCCAGCAGGCGCTGCCCGTTCTCGTTGATCTTGCCAATTCCAAAATGTCCAAGACAGGAAGGCCAGGAGTCATGGTCGGCACCCACTCGAGCGTTGAAGTCTCCCAGGATGATGACATGTTCCTTGGGGGGTATGTTCTTCACGATGTTGCTGATGTTGATGTAAAACTCGTCCTTTGCTTCTGCTGTGGATGTCAGAGTGGGAGCGTAGGCGCTGACGAGAGTGACAGGACCTTCGGAGGTGTGGAGGCGGAGTGTCATCAGGCGTTTCAGATCCCTTGTCTCCTGGTTCGACCATACTCAGCAAAGTGTTCCTGACAGCGAATCCAACTCCATGCTCACTTCGATCCTCTGCACTCTTCCCATGCCAGAAGAAAGTGAATTCCTTCTCCTTGAGGGTTCCGCTGTCGGCAATGCGAGTCTCTTGTAAAGCTGCTATGTCTACCTGTAGTCTCAGCAGCTCGCTGCTGATGACAGCTGTTTTTCTTGCATCACTGATGCCTTGAAGGTCTTCGGACAGTCCGGGTGTCATCGTTCGGACGTTCCAGCTTCCCAGTTTTAGGACTGGGCACCTGTTCTTTGAGTTTCTTGAGTTCTTGCCTGGTGCGGGTTTTGCAACCTGCTTGTCGGTTTGATCCTAGTCCCCAAGCACCCAATGAGGAAGGCAGGCTGTGGCGGGACAACACCTTATTGACTGGGGGCTGCCCAGCTATAGGCGGGCGGTAGTTGTCCAGTAAGATCCGAGGATCTTTCCCACCGTCGGAAGCAGCCCATGGCGCCACATTCTACGCCAATCGAACATTGTGACTTATAACCGGTAACTGCTGCTTCCCGTGTTGGTTCAACGCTGTGAGGCGAAGCTGGAGTGACCTCTCCAGGGCGCAAGCCTGGGCAGAAGATTATGGAAGATAAGCAGTTGTCCATGCAACAGATCCCCCCTCTCCATATATATATATATATATATATATATATATATATATATATATGTATATATATATATATATATATATATTTAGTATATATGTACAGTAATATATATATATATATTATATATATATATATATGTATATACATATATTATATACATATACATATATATATATATACTGTACATATATACTAAATATATATATATATATATATGTAAATATATATGTACGTATATAATATATATATATATATATATATATATATATATATATAAATGTGTGTATATATAATATATATATATACATATATATATACATATATATATATATATACATATATGTATATATA
>NC_134800.1:39997187-40012187 GCF_046742065.1 Oratosquilla oratoria
GGTCATTATTATCCAATCATTAGCAAAAAACAAAGCTAAATTTATAGTTAGATTTAATAGGAAACTTGTGAGAAGCCCAAAATGGGTTTAAACACCCTGTATATATATAACACACACACTCACACAATTATATATATATATATATATACAGTATATATATATATATATATATATATATATATATATATGTAGCCTATATATGTAGTATCTACTGCTTAATCTACTTTTGCAATGCACAATACATAAACTAAGAATGAACAATCAGTAATTATACGTAGTGTATATACATACAAGTAATGGAAACACATAGAAAATTATCGGTCGTATGACGACTTGCAGCTGCCAATTGCCTCTCCAGGTGTCCTTTCATGCTCACCCAAATGACCGCGAATGAGGTCCGACACAATAGGAGGTCTCGCGGGAGTTTTCTGGAGAGGTCGTGATCTGACGTCCTGTAGCTAAAATGCGGGAGTGCGTGTGCACGCTGGACATCTAAGGGATTGAATATTTCATTCAATCATCTTGCAACACACACACACACACACACACACACACACACACACACACACACACACACACACACACACACACACACACACACACACACACACACACGCACACGCACTTATATATATATATATATATATATATATATATATATATATATATATATATATATATATATATATATATATATATATATATATATATAATATTAATAATAATAATAATAGTAAAAACATCTCCATAGCCATCTTCAGCCCAATCTCCATCACCACCATTATATCTCAACTTCATTGACCACCACTACCACGACTACCACCGCCAATATTATCACCACAACTTACACCTCTACTACCTCACCACCGCTTTCTCCTCCACAAATTCCTCCATATCCACAACGATGGCCGTGACTCCGAAGGCCGAGTTTAGGCGGTATAGGATAAACAGGAGGAGTTGGAGAGGGTAGAGGAAGGAGAAGAGGCGAAGATGGAGAAAGAGGAAGAAAGGGATGAAGAGGAAGAGGAGAAACGAGAGAAAATTGAGATGGAGATAGAGGAGGAGGAGGAAGAGGAGGAGGAAGAGGCAAAGGCTGAACAGTAGAAGAAAAAGGAAAGAAGGAGGAGTAGATAGAAGAGGTGGAGGAGGAAGAGGGAACGGAGATGGGAGGAATAGAAGGAGGCGAAGGAGGAGCAGTAGAAGAAGAAGAGGGAAAGAAGGACGATGAGGAGGAGGAAGACCGAACGTAAATGGAGGAGGAGGAGGAAGAGGAAGGGGGTGAAGAAGGAGCAGTAAAAGAAGAAGAGGGAAAGGAAGATGAGAAGGATGAGGATGAGAAGGGGGAAGAGATGGAAGAGGAGGAAGAGCAGTAAGAGGAGGAAGAGGAGGAGGAGGAAGAGGAGGAGGGGGAGTAAGAGGGAAGGAGAGGAAGCTTGATCCCTTCTTCAGGAGAGGAAGGGCAATGATTTTCAGTAAGATGCTTAGACACACGTCATGGGATGGTGGGTGGGGGGAGTGAAGGGATATTGACGTCAGAATAACGGTCATGAGGGCATTCAAAGGTGCTGGCATGATTCGGGGGGGGGGAGTGGGGAATAATGGAATTTAGGGGAACAATATGATAATTTAAGTTAATTTGATTTTAATGAGGGAGGTAGTGGGGTGAGAGATGGGGTGACTAGGGAAGTGAGATCAAGAAGAGAACAAGCTGGGGGGATTTAAGAATAAGGGTGAAGGTGATGGCGTGGAGGGGGGAGATATATGATGTGTGATAGGTGGAGGTTCTTGAGTTAGGGGATTGGAAACAAGGCTAAGGATTTAAGGGTGAAAAAGTAGGGTGACGTGGACGGTTAAGTGTGCGATAAAGGGTTGGGGGGGGGGATGGGGATCTGTTTGAGTGCCATGGCCGACAAAAGTGACGAGTCCTACCTAGTGTAGGCCTTATGGTCTCTTGCAGGCTCCTTCATTCTTATGTTCTTATTTTATGTAATATAACTCGGATTGTTGCCTGATGACTAACAACGGTGCGGAAGCCGCAAGGATCCACCCCCAAATTTTCCTTTCCCCTAGAATTCTTTTCCCCCCTTTCCCCCCTGTTCTCCATGACCCTATCCTTAGCCCCTCCCCCCCCTATTTGAAAAAAGGCAAGAACTGGTTAACCAATAGAGTGGTTAACGAATGGAACAGGTTTAGTAATCATGTAGTGAGCGCTGAATCTATCGGTTGTTTTAAGAAGAGATTAGATAACTTTATTAAAGATAGATGGTGATGGACATAGAACTACCTAGTGTAAGTCTTGTGGTCTCTTATGCTTTCCTTCATTCTTATTTTCTTATGTTCTTCCCTCCTGGTTTGGTCTTTTTCCTGGTGCAGACCGACGTATGGAACAAAGAGCTCCTGGTGACTCTTGAGAGGAATGCCCTTGATTTAGTGCCACTTCTTGAAATTCAAATCCTCCCGAACCGCTCGAAGAACCCAAGGAACTGCCAAAGTACATCTGATTTCTACGGGATTCTGTGTGCCTCTTTGAAGGAGCTGGGGATAGAATTAGCTGAGGTTGGGTCTTGCTGAGGGTATAGAGTCTGAATTTCAAGATGCTTTGTCGCAGGAGTGTGGCGAGATTGTTACAGGAGACTGCAGAAGAAGCGTCACGGGAACTCCCGAAGACTTCTGCAGGAGGTCGTGGAAACTGTGCGTCAGGAACCTGCAAGGACTCTGTTTCAAGAAGCTCTGGATCCTGCCGCAGGAGTCTGTGTCGGGGGGGGGTGACCTCGGCAGGACCCTGAAGGAAAGAGCTGAGTGGGTGTTGGGGGAGCAGTGGGGGGGGAGGGGCCTCGTGTCGGGGGAAGGAGTCCCCCCCCCTCCCGAAGTCGGGGGAGGGCTGGGGGGATCAGGCGTGTGCGTGCTGTTGGCGAGAAGTAAGTATTTGGCCGTATGTGACTGTGCTAGGGAAGATAAGGCAGAGTCGGGAGCGCGGGTGTGCCTTGATAACCCACGTGGCCACTATATAAACCAACAACTTGGGCCGCCCTCAACTAGTTTCCCGTCGGGCCTCGAAGGAAGGAAAGGCTGCTAATTGTTACTCCAACCTCGTCCTCCAACAGTGCTTTCTAACGCACTCACTCACGCACGCACGCATACACACACACACACACACACACACACACACACACACACACACACACACACACACACACGCACACGCACACATACACAGGTGCATTGAGTACTACTTCAACCTCATTCTTCATCAGCACTCCAGGTGTGCAAAGAATTTCTCCAACTTCAGCCTCCAGTGTCCAGGTGCCACCACATAAGTCCAAGGTGTACTCATTATTCCTCCTACCTCGTCCTCCAGCTGCGCTTCGGAGGGTGAAGTTCCCCCTCCCCCTCCATACGTAAACAAGGTCGACCTTATGGACGGAACAAGTTCGCTTAATCCCTCGAGAAGGACTTTTCAAGGGCGAGCAGTCGTCTTCAACTCCCTACTGAAGGAGGAGCGCATCTCTCCGCCTTGGACTGTTTTCTAAGGACATAAAAGGGCATACGTCCCGAGTGCAAGTGATAGCGGTGACGTAATAGTGACGAAGTAGTTACGTAATTGTGACGTATTGATGACGTTGCTGTACAGAGGAGGAAAAAGAAGTTTATGACCAATTGAATGACTTATGAGAGGTCAAGGTGTTGAGATGAAAGGTTTGGAGTAGTGGCTTTTAACTTGTAGTCCATGAATTCCTATGGAATCACAGTTGGACCACAGGGGAGCACAAGCTAAAAATTAGTGATATTTAATGAACAACTACTGGTACTATTCATTGATGAAGTGATCTTCAGGCGGCTTAAGAATAACAATACATAAGGTATGAGATCCATGAAAAAGAACGTCGTTGAGAACCCCTGGTTTATATAGTAATGGAGTAAAATGGTGGTGGAGATTCTATTCAGTGTTGAGGTGGTCTACAGGACGCTAAAGAACAGCAGTACATAAGAATGGGGGTACATTGAAAAAAGGATTGAGAACCTCTGGTTTAGAGTAAGGAACTAATTGATGGTGGAGAAGAATCGAGACAGTGTGGGAGAGACCAGATAAGGTGGAGAAAGTTAATGTGAGAATGGTGGGGAATGATGCTGGTGAAGAACTAAAGTGACGGAGAGTGCTGGATAGTGACAGAGTGTTCATCACTGGTGGGGAATGTTGGAGATTGAAGCAAATGATGCATTATGTGATGGGGAGGAAATGGTAACGTAATTTACAATCAACAAAGAATTTACATTGAGACAAAAAATAAATAGACAAACAATAAAACAAAAACAAAAAAGACAAAAGAGAGGAAAATAGAATGAAAATAGGACAACGAAAAATAATAAGGAAAGCAAAGGAGAAATGGAAACGCTCTTTGAGATAACGACAGAGAGGAAGGTAAAAGAGAAAAAGGTGAACAGATGAGATAGAGAAAACAGAAGAAAAAAAGGGAGTGTTTCATGTTCTGAAAACAAAGAGAAGAGACTTCAGTCTCTGAAAACGTGATAACAGGTTTCAGACTCTGAAAGTCCCGTTAGCAAAACGGAAATTGACCGCTCGAGGAGATGAAAAAGTAAATAAGAAAAAAAAACAAAAAAACACGGGAGAACAATAACGCAAGACCAAAGAAGAATGGAAATACATTTCCAATCGATGAAAAAGCTATTGTATAATTTTCACACCAAGGAACATAAGCATCATGTTTACATTAAGATAATAATGAATCTATTGTATCTCGAGCGAAGAACCTAAAATAAATAAATAAATATAAATGAAATGAAAAAGGGTCATCAGAAAAATAACCATAAGCACGACGTTAATATCGAAAATATGAATTTTTAGTAATTCACGTTGTTTGATTATCAAGAATATATATATATATATAATGATTACGATACAATAACACTAAACATCCTTAACACAGATCTTAGAATTCATATAGACAAGAATATAATGGCATAAATTGGCATGGTCATGAGGATATACTCAATAGATTTTATTCCTGGTTAACAACAGATCATTTCAATCAGGTTAGGATACGTCACACTCGATAAGTAATCAATAAAATTCCTTCTAACGATTCGTTTAGATACAGGGGTGTCGACCTTGCAAATGACTTTTACACAGGGGTGAAATATTTCAAGGCAAAATAAGGAGTCGATCTGCTAGTTGGGAACAGAGCACCAGCATGATACACCAATGTGTTAGTGATCCAGTGGTTAAGAAATAAAGGTCCATATATATATGTTATATATATATATATATATATATATATATATATATATATATATATATATATATGTATATATATATATATATATATATGTATATATAAATATATACACCAATGTATATATATATATATATATATGTATATATATATATATATATATATATATATTCATATATATTTTATTATATATATATATTATATAGATATATATATATATACATTATATATATATATGCATTGTATATATATATACATATATATATATATATATACATTATATATATATGCATTATATATATATATATATATACATTATATTATATATGTATATATATGTATATATATATATATATATATATATATATATTCATTGAAATATGTAAACATGTCACGACTGAGAATTGAGCTCGAGCTGAAATCGTGACAACCGAGTTAGATATCAGTATAACATTATTGCACACTAGTTATATATACCTTATACATTAAGCATATGAATATGCATCCACACGGGTTATGAATGCATATACATATCTATATAAAAATGTATACATATATATAACCTTTAGACATACATATACATATCACATACATATATTAGCATAACTTTACATACAAATACGAGTACATAGGTATACATGCGTATACATACATAAACACGCACACACACACACACACACACACACACACACACACACACACACACACACACACACACACACATATATATATATATATATATATATATATATATATATATATATATAATATATATATATATAATATATGTTGAAATATGTAAGACAAATGAGTGGAAGGGTGGTGAGTTAAACACAAAGAACAGTTGGAGTTTTATTCACTGACGTTTCGTCCTTACCAGGACATTCTCAAAGTACATACAGTTTCAGAAAATTAACAGCTTATATAATCCATCCTTGCCGTGTTCCCCTCCTTCTATACTCCCATCCGTCCTCTACCCGACTCCGACTATGTCACTTCTCCCTCCGTTCTCAATTGTCCTTTTTACCTCCTTGACAATCAGAGTACTTACCGCTCCTGCTAATTTTATAAACCCTTCCCCTGCATCAACCATAGGGAAGGGTTTATAAAATTAGCAGGAGCGGTAAGTACTCTGATTGTCAAGGAGGTAAAAAGGACAATTGAGAACGGAGGGAGAAGTGACATAGTCGGAGTCGGGTAGAGGACGGATGGGAGTATAGAAGGAGGGGAACACGGCAAGGATGGATTATATAAGCTGTTAATTTTCTGAAACTGTATGTACTTTGAGAATGTCCTGGTAAGGACGAAACGTCAGTGAATAAAACTCCAACTGTTCTTTGTGTTTAACTCACCACCCTTCCACTCATATATATATAATATATATATATATAATATATATATAAATGTATATATTCATATACACACGCATATCCACATAAATATCCATGCATGTATACTCATATATCCATATATATAGGCACTCACACACATACACAAACACTCCTATACAATCGATTTTGTAACCAGCAATATTTGATTCCAATCAGGTAATGTACATCCACTCAATTCATTTCCGCCAGGCGATTTCAATCAGCTGTAAGTGTTCACTCTCCTATGAGCGTTGCAATGGACACCACCACCGAGCCCAGCAGAGCCGAAGGGACAAGAAAGGAGGAAATGTCACGTGTCATCCAAAGAAGGAAAATTTTGTCATCGAGAGAGGAAAGTTTTGGCCCACGTCTGGGGCCGCCGATGTGAATGAAAAGGAGTAATAGAGAAAACGAAGGAGGAAAGGAGATAACGGAGAAGGGGTGGGAGGAGGAGGAGGAGGAGGAGGAGGAGGAGGAGGAAAGGGAGGAGGAGGAAGACATAGTGAAGGAATGGGAGGAGGGATTTAGGAGGATGAAATTGGGAGGGTAAGGGGAGGTAGAGGAGGAGAGAGGGAGGGGACTAGGTGGGGTGTAATTATGGAGGAGGAGGAGGAGGAGGAGGAGGAGGAGAGGAAGAGAGGAAGAGAGGAGGGAGGAGAAAGACAAGGTGAAGGAATAGGAGGGGGTAGGAGCATGTGATTAGGAGAGGAGGAGGAGTAGGAGGGAATGGGGGAAAGGAGGAGGAGGAGTGGAGGTGGGGAGTAGGAGGACGGGAGTAAAAGGAGGCGAGAAGGAGGAGGGGAGTAGGAGGGGTGGAGGTTGGGAGTAGGAGGAAGGAGTAGAAGGAGGGGAGGAGGAGGAGAGTAAAAGGGGATTAGGAGGGGAGGGGTAGGAGAGGAGGGGAGGGGTAGGAGAGGAGGGGAAGTAGTGGAAGGGGAAGAAGTGTGAAGAGGAGAAACAGGTATGAGGAGGGGGAACAAGAGGAGGAGGAGGAGGAAGAAGAAATGGAGGAGAAAGATGAAGAGGGGGTGTGGAGCATGGTAGATGAAGGAAAATGAAGAGGAGGAGGAAGAGGAAGAGGAGTTAGAAGAACATTAAGACGGGGAAAGGGAGGAGAAGGAAGAGTAGGAGGAGGAGAAGGAAGAGTAAGAGAAGGATGGTGGATGGAGGAAGAGGTAGAGGAGGAGGAGGCGGAGGAGAAGGAGGCGGAGGAGGAGGAGGAAGGGGAGGAAGGGGGTGGAGGAGGCGGAGGAGGAGGAGGAGGAGGAAGGGGAGGAGGAGGAGGAGGAGGAGGAGGAGGAGGAGGAGGAGGAGGAGGAGGAGGAGGAGGATGTTGGATGGAGGAAAGAAGGAAAGAGAAGGGGGAAGACGCACATATAGGAAGGGGAAGATAAGAAATGCCGAAAAGGAATAAATAAAAAAAACGGGGGGCGGGGGGGGGAGAAACGATACACGAAAGAAGACGGACAGGAAATGGGGAAAAGAGGAAGAGAAGGAAAGTGATAGATCGGGAGCCGAGCAATCGAATGGAAGGACAAAAGCGAGACGATAAAACCGAAGAAAGAAATTTCGAGAAAAAAAAGAAGAAGAAATAGAATTGAATAAAAATGATACAGAGAACGTCAATGGAACTGAAGAACGAAAGAAGTGAATAAGGAAGTTGACAGAAGTTGCGGACGCAATTGGAGAAGTGACACTGAAGTGAAGGTTATTTGGATTTGGTTCATCGACTGTGTACAGTACATGTTGGACATCTCTTACCTTTCAAGATCGTTTGTCAACTTTTAACAAAAATTAAATCGTCTGAAGTAAATAGGCAAAGATTTACCAACTGATTAAGAACACAAGAACAAAAGAATGGAGGAGACCTCAAGAGACCATAGGGCCTACACTAGACAAAACACTGGTTAACATATGAAATAGACTTAGTAGCCATGTAGTGAGTGATGAAACTATTGGTTGTTTTTAGAGAAGATTAGTTAACTTTATGGATGTGATGATAGGTAGTAATGGACATGGAACTGCCTGGTGTAGGCCTTATGGTCTCTTGCAGTTCAGACATTATGAATGAAGTGACCTCCAAGTGAAGTGAGAAGTGAAGATTGAAGTGAAGCCACGGACCTAGAGTGAAGCGAGGTTGGCCATGAAGTGCTGAAGTCATAAAGTGAGCTGAGTGGATAACAGTATAGGAACAAACGAAGAAAGAAATTAAGGCCAGATAAAACAAACAAACAAACAATCATGAAATTTGGAAAACAGCGTAAAACAATGTCAATGGCATCAAGAACAAATTCCACGCATTTCAGGTACACACACAAAAAACAAAAACAAATGAAAATTAATAAATAAACAAATGAATAAGATAAAATGAAATAAAATAAAAGGTATATATATATATATATACATATATACATATATATATATATATATATTATATTATATACATATATACATATATATATATATATATATGCATATATATATATACAGTATATATAATTATATATATATATATATATATATATATATATATATATATTATATATATACGTGTGTGTGTGTGTGTGTGTGTGTGTGTGTGTATATAAATGTATATTTACTTTTATATACATATATGTATGTGTATATGCATATGCATATATATATATATATATATATATATATGTACATTATATATATATATATATATATATATATATATATATATATATATATTTCTACAACGCTGTACTCAGAAGGGATGAATTGATCAATAACACCAAAATTATTGGATCGAGTGATGACCCTAGGAGACTGCAATTACTAGAAGCCTTTCACATTAGAGACAAAGCTCCAGTCATTAACATTCACAGCAATTTAATCTCTACTATCCCATTATGTAGAAACAAAAATCCCCCACTCCCCCCCCCTTCCTCTACCCCCTCTCTCCCTTCACCTCCACCTCCTCTCTCACCCTCGGTGACCACACCCGCCTAACCCTCCCCACCCCCCAACCTCCTTACCCCTTCACCTCTGAAATCCCTTTTGTCTGACCTCTTTTGTCCGACCTGATCTTAGGCCTATATATACATCGGTCAACCCCGACTTGTCACTTTCTTTCTCTCTTCCCTTTAAATGTAAGTCTTCTTGTTTATTTGCACATAATTGCCATCTTGACTATATTTATGGAATTTGTCACCATTACTGTAACTATGTATTTTTTGTTATTTCAGTTTACTCTTGAAAATGTCTTCTTCAAGACGAAACGTTGAACTCAAATAAGAAAAAATGGAAGAATAGAGAGACTTAGTTTCAATTCACCCGGTTAATGGAAAATCTCTAATCAGGAAAATCGAGAATACAAAGAAAAAACTGAATAACTACAGCAATGCTGTCGTTTTTAACTCCATATATATATATATATATATATATATATATGTATATATATGATAGATATATAAATATATATATAGATATGTAAATATATATATATATATGTACAACACTGAATGGGCCCCAGTGACTAGAGATACATCTTTAATCAACCACAATGCACTTTAATTCTAAACCATCAATATCGGAAGAACCGTAGAGGCACATGCAGAAATTGAAACGCGGTACACCCGAGGACTCGAATCAACGGCGGCAAGCACGTGAACAGTGCCGTAGTGACTTAGACCAATACGCCATCAAGATGGTGTACCGCGTTTCAATTTCTGCATGTGCCTCCACGGTTCTTCCGATATTGATGGCTTAGAATTAAAGTGCATTGTGGTTAATATATATATATACATATATATATATATATATGTATATACATAATATATATATACATATATATATATGTATATATATATATAAATATATATATATATACATATATATATATATATATATATATATATATACATATATTATATATAAAGTAGTTTATGAGTTTAAGTAACCCAAACCACATGTGAAAAAATATATATAGAAACGATATAAAAGTAAGAAATATCGTTTTCGGGGTGTGATAATCTGTTATTTAAAAAAAAAACATGAAGAATTGCTAATGATAAAATGATAACTATTGAAATTAATTGAACGAATATGGCAATGTAGATAATCGCTTGAGTGTCTCTCTCGGTAACAATTATTGAATGCAGCATGCAAAAAAGACCGTGAGGAAATAGGTAAGATCTGGTTTACTAATACAGTGGTTAATTTATTGAATAGACTCAGTAACTATGTAGTGAGGGCTGAAACAATCGTTTGTTTTAAGAGTAGATGCGGATGATAGATGATGATGGATATGGAACTGCCTAGTGAATGCCTTATAGTCTCTTGTAGTCTCCTTCACTTTTATGTTCTTATGATCTTATATATTCAACTGTCTTACCACTACCCTAAAAACATGATCTCTAATGTAGAAGTTTGTGAAAATAATACGCCTTGTGACCACAACCTAATTAGGTTCAAAATACTAAACAAGAGGGCCGAGTGATAGCTCGTTGGATACCGTGAACTCATCAGCAGTTGGTCGTGAGTTCGATTCCCGGGACTCGCTGAGGGCTTACTGCGTTCATTCCGACAGCCCTGGTCATGCCGGTAGGCAACCGCAACTGACAGGGCTTTGCCTTACCAGGGGTTTTTCACTTCCCACTGCGTGGGGGTAGGATGGTGAATTTTTATACAAAACAAGTCTCGGGATATATAGCTATGGGTCTGTATTACCTGTCTTGAGAATATTTCTATTTTATCTGCATATGGCAAGAACTTCATCGGCTGGGAGACAAAATGGACATATTTCAAAACACGCTCACTCCATTTAAGGAGAGGCGTTCTCTCGATGAATCTCACCCAGGAAGTGTCGATAAAGAAATAGAGAAAAGAATTGATAAAAAATAGACAGGTATATAAGAAATTCAAGTAAAAAAAAAAAATTGTCTTCCGATAATGATTCTTGCGCAGTCTCTGGAGGTCCAGATTCCAGTCATCTTCGACACTCTGGAGAGGGAGGTAAGACCTCTAGGACTTCAGTTCTTCTGGAGTAAGACCAAAGAACGTACTGGATGAAACAGTTCAGTTTGTACGCACATGGTGAAAAGATGCTGAGTTTCTAGGAAATCTCTCATACCTAGGTGGCGTTGTGCATGAGTGGTGAATCATGTAAGACTCGTTCAATATGTATCTAATTTTTGCCGTCCGCCGTCCACGACACGACGTCGTGCTCTCAAATAACTACAGGAGTCTATGGACGCTTTCATACGTCACGAGCACGACCATATGTGAAAATATCCATAGATACCTATGATTGAGAGTAAGACTTCATGTCGACGACGGCGCACGGCGAAAAGTCGGTACGTGTGAAACGAGCCTAAGAAATTCGCTTAACGGTTTTGTATGGTGTTATAGACGTGCCAAATCGAGTATAATGGTGTTATCGATATTTATGTAGAAGGACTAAGATCCAAATCTTCAAATCGCTTGTGTTGCTTATCTTGCTGTACGGCTGTGAAATATAGACTCTGAATGCTGGATAAGGCGTCTTGATGCTTTGATAATAAAGGCTTTCGTGGAACCTCAGTGGTATTGCTGAAATTACTTTTTACCAAACAAGAGATATAGAAGTTTGGAACAAATTACTTGTTCATGTTGTGAGTTCAAACACAACTGATACTTAAAAAAAAAAAATAAAAAAAAAATCTTAGATAAATACATGGAGCCCAAACCCAATCTAACTAATTTCTCATCATCGCTCATACACTTAAATGGAGTCAGTGGTTCTTAAATGTTTCCACTGCTTACGTCCCATTTCAATCTGCAAGCAGCCCTGTAAGGACCAATAGGCCTGTTGCTGTTTGGATTTTCATTGTATTTTTTGTATATAAGCCTTACGGAGGGCACGTTTCCAGCATAATTCGTGAATGTCAACTCTATACGGACATGTGACACGTTTCCTTTTTGTTTGAGTTTCACGTCGCGAATTCCCCTTATCAGGAGACTTGGACGGCACCTCTTTACAGAGGACTAGAATGAACCATGCTCTTGGTCCAACTCACTAGCGTTAGAGTTCGAACTGCCGTCAGCTCGACCTCCACCGCAAATAGCGGCGCTCTAATCCACTAGGCCAGCGAATATCCTTTGTAATAGGAAAAAATCTTAAAGATAAGTGTACAGAATAATATTCATTGAAATTTCAATTTGTAACATCCTACATTCTTCCCATCTTCAACATACACTACAGGGAAATTATCAGTCTCCGCGTATACTTTGATATGAATACTACAACCAAATCACCAATTCTTAAACCTGTGTGGAACAAACTCACTCATAAATGCCTAGAGGCAACATCGATACCCTTATCTTTATTTTCCCTAGTGAAACTAGAACTAAAACCTGTGTAAAAGAATAAAGAAGATAATAAAGAAGATTGTCAACAATGATACGAGATTGGTCTTCAACAAAACCTGTTTCAAAGACGAGATACATACACATATAAAAAATTATATATACAAACCTAACTACGTTCCTACCTATCTACCTACTGACCCATCTACATACATACATGGTTACTTACATGAATGCATATATAACCATATAAATACTTCCTTACGTGCATACACACACACACACACACACACACACACACACACACACACACACACACACACACACACACACACACACACACACACACACACACACACACACACACACACACACACATATATATTTATATATATATACATACATATATATATATATATATATACATTTGCAGTAATTCACAAGGCACATGTGAAAATAATATGCAGAAAAAAACACTGGGAAATAAGAAGCTTAGTCCGAACGTTTTCGTCTATTTAAGACATTATCAAGGAATACACAGTTACAGAGACATAGGTGGATATATATATACATACATAAAGTAGTAGACAAGCTAGGAACATGGGAAGGACACACAAGATGCTTCATAATCAGGTTGAGACGTATGTTTACTTATAAGGACGTTTGGTCACATGACGTTACGTCACCCCGGCCTAGTAACACTTGGAGAATTTTTTTTACAATTTAACAATAATAAAATCATCAAGTTTATATAATCCTAAACTTAGATTAATATTATGGTCAAAGGTTTGCTTAATGTGACTGGATTCGATAATATTTCTTTCTAATAAAGATCTACAAGAAATTATTACATTAGAATTATCCCAGTCAATAGGATGGTTGTGGTCTCTTACATGGATAAAAAGGCCACTGGAACTTTGCCCACTCCTTACACTATATTTGTGCTGATTTATCCTAGTTTTTAAGTCTTTACCAGTTTGGCCGATATAAAATTTGTTACATTTAAGGCATGAAATAGAGTAAACACAACCCTCATTTACTTCAGGTGAATTTTTAATGAGCTTACTTTTTATAGTATTGTTATTTTTTAAAACCAAGTTGATGTTGAATTGTTTGAGAATATTAGGCAGACCAACTAATTTCTCACTGTAAGGAAGAACCAAAAGGTTCTTTTTGTCAAATACTTTTCTTTCGTATGAGGTGTTATGGAAAGTTTTGTAAGCCATTTTATGAGAAGTTTCTACTAAGTGTTTTTGGATATTTTAATTCAGAAGCTATGCTACATATCTTCCTCAGCTCATCATCCAAAAATTCGGGGCTACATATGTAGCCCCGAATTTTGTATATGTATATGTGTATGTATATGTATATGAAGACCGATTTCGCCTTAAGCTTCTGAGGAAGCTTAAAGCGCACCCAGTCAGGAATGAAATCGAAATTAGACCCGTGTTTCCTTTTTTACCTTCTTCATATTGTCATAGTATCATATTGTTTGCGCGCGCGGACGCGTGTGTGTGTGCATGTTTGTTTGTATGATTTTTTATTTTGTGTGTGTGTGTGTGTGTGTGTGTGTGTGTGTGTGTGTGTGTGTGTGTGTGTGTGTGTGTGTGTCTGTGTGTGTGTGTCTGTGTGTGTGTGTGTGTGTGTGTGTGCGTGTGTGTGTGTGTGTGTGTGTGTGTGTGTGTGTGTGTGTGTGTGTGTGTGTGTGTGTGTGTGTGTGTGTGTGGTTGTGTCTATGTGCATTCACCTAGTTTTAATTTACCTAATTGTAGTATTCAAGAGAAGAACAGTGATCGATTGGGTTCTGCCTCACACTCTCCTCCAATTTATCATGGCTAACCACAATAGTGTGTGCGTGTATGCGTGTATATGTGTATATATATACAAATATATATATATATATATATATATATACATATATACATATATATATATATATATATACATATATACATATGTATATATATATATATATATATATATATATATATGTATGTGTGTGTGTGTGTGGGTGGGTGTGGGTGTGGGTGTGGGTGTGGATGTGGGTGAGGGTGTGAGTGTGGGTG
>NC_134800.1:40019687-40024687 GCF_046742065.1 Oratosquilla oratoria
AGAAGCATCTCCCTATCGCCTGTGTTCAATACCCATGACCACACTTATCTCTGTCTGAAGGTGCAACCTCGAGGGGATGACACTCGGTTTCCGGTATTGGTTCAAGAGCTTTATCAGATTTTTTTTTTTTTTTTTTTTTTTTTTTTTTTTTCATTCTCCTTTCTAAACTAGGGACGCTTGACTACCGGCCACTGCTCCGTGCTGCCGTAAGTCCATGGAAATATAATAATGAAAATCGCAGAGAGAAGTTCAATCGTTCTTTCTAGAGATCAATAGGAGACTCGAGGATCGCTGCCGGACACTGTCAGGCTGTGCGCTAAAAAAAAAAAAAAAAAAAAAAAAAAAAAAATTATATGTTTCTATTTCTTAATTTATTTATTTACTATTTATTCATTTACTTGTTTATTTATCTATTCACTTATTCATCTATTTATTTATCAATTATTTATATACCTGTCAATTTAACTGTTCATCTACTTATCTATTCAATTATATTTATCTATTTATCTATGTATCTATTTATCTATTTATCTATGTATCTATGTATCTATGTATATATGTATATATGTATCTGTATCTATTCAACTATTTATCCATTCATCTATTTATCTATTTATCTATTCATCAATTCATCTATTTATCTATTCATCTACTTATTTATTTATCTATTTATATAACTATTTATTTACTTATCAATTCATTTGTCTATAGAATATACTTTATGATCTTACTTATTCAAATGAACTCGTGTTCTGTCATCCGATCAAACCGCAGGAATAAGTATGCGTACATATACAGGTATGTACACGCGCATAAACATCACGAAGTATACATATACGAGCATGCGTATACACATGTGCCTACACACACACATGCACGCGCACACACACACACACACACACACACACACACACACACACACACACACACACACACACACACACGCATGTACGCACACACACACACACACACACACACACACACACACACACACACACACACACACACACACACACACACACACACACACACACACACACACATTTACTAAATTGCGACAAGAGAAACACAAGAGGGCATGGGAAAAAAAAACTCAAAAAGGATAGTTACAGAAGAGATCTGAAAAAAAAAAAACAGTTTTCCACACAGAGTGGTGGATACTTGGAACAAACTAGACAAAACAATCCATACATACATATACCAAGGCTTTTTCCCCCTTACGAGGGAAGTAGCCAAAAAGAAAAAGGAAAAAAATCATTCCCACCCATTCCATCCCTAAATACACTCCACTCCCCTCCACCCTCCCTTCCATCTTAGCACCTCCTGGATGACGGGTCATCCCTGCACCTTGTCCACAGCCCTGGGTCAGAGACAGTGTCGCAAGTCATAGCACATCCACAGCAAGGCCGCTTCATTAAATCGTCGACCCCCCCCTCTCCTTCCCCCCATGCATAAAAGGGGAAGACGAGGAGAAATCCCTTCGGGCTGCGTCAAATTTTGCTCACACATACTCCCTCACCCCCCATCCTCCCACCCATTCCACAATAGTGTGGGCAAAAACCATACACGAATTTATGAGGAAACTAGACACTGTGAGATATAAAGGCGGGACACCACGAGCATAGTTCCCCTTCCGTGTGTGTGTGTTTTTACCTAAGATACTAGGTAAACACAAACACACACACACACACACACACACACACACACACACACACACACACACACACACACACACACACACACACACACACACACACACACACACACACACACACACACACACACACACACACACACGCACACACACACGCACACACAGAACCATATCACAGCTTCTTAGGATCTATAGTACAAAACAGCACATTTCCTAAAGGCGTTCAACCAAGGCAACTGTGAGAAACGTTACATCTTTACCTTCAAAATAAAGACGTTCATCAAGGCTTTTAAGAATATAAGAATATAAGAATGGAAGAGACTGCATGAGACCATAGGGCCTACACTAGACAGTCTCATATCCCTTACCACCTGTCATTCCTATCCATAAAGTTATCTTATTTTGTCTTAAAAGAACCAATTATTTCAGCGCTCACTCCATGGTTACTAAGTCTATTTCATTCATTAACCACTCTCTTGGTAAACCAGTTCTTCCCTATTTCCGTCTTAAACCTAAATTTATTTACTTTAAATTCCTTACTACGAGTCATGCCCTGCTCTCTTAATATGATGACCTTGCCTGCATTTCCATCGTTAAAGCCCTTGATCCAGTTGAATACCTCTGTTACATCACCCCGCACTCTTACGTCTTTCCAAAGAGTGTAACTTAAGATGTTTAAGCCTGTCTTTGTATGGTAAATTTCTGAGCTCTTGTTATTCTCCTCCGTACTGATTCTAGTGAATTAATATCCTTTATTCTGGTTAACGCCAGATGATTTGCCACTGAAGAGAGAGCATCGTCGCTGTGAAGTGGATAATCTCTGTCGCTCATCTCCGGCGAGGGCATCAGACCTTTTAGTGGTCAGACCATCTCTCGCTCTAGACTCGATGACCCTCGTTAGCTTCCTTTCTCTCTTTTATCTTTAACTCTTCGTTACCGTGACGGTGTGTGTGTGTGTGTGTGTGTGTGTGTGTGTGTGTGTGTGTGTGTGTGTGTGTGTGTGTGTGTGTGTGTGTGTGTGTGTGTGTGTGTGTGTGTGTGTGTGTGTGTGTGTGTGTGTGTGTGTGTACGTGTATGCATGTGTGTATATATACTTAGGCATGTTAAGCCACGTCCACACGGTCGAGCACTGTCCGCCAGGCACGAGGGCTTTGCTCGACAACGGGCAATTTCATCGGGCAAACCATCAAACTGTCCGTTCCCAGCGCCATTTGCGGGCAGTAGATGGAGGGCTGACATCGCTGCCAAACGCATGAGGTGCGGTGCGAGCAAAGTTAGAAAACCTGCACAGTACAGACCGAAGTTACCTTACTACCATGTCCGCACCTAGTACTAGTGTGTACTGGTCTCGACAAGACGTGCTATTGGTGCTATGCTTTTCCTCATATTTGTCTCTTGCCTTTGTATATATGGCTCCACTTTCGAAAGGAGAAAAGAAAAGCTGCTTATGTTCATTCTCATGTAACTGCAAAACAATTGTTCATTTTCATCCTGCAATTCACGTAGGATTGTCACTGAGCTTCCCATTAAATCACGTCTTTGTAACCACTCCCGGCATCAGGCATGTCTCCGTGATTTCTTGTTTTTCTTTTTAATGCAGGCAGCAATTATAATGCTGTAAAGTGCTACCTTCTTTCCAAGTATGTCGGGAACCATGGTTATCGTACCGCACTGAATCACTCCCTCCCAACCTCTGCTTGCGGCCAACTAACCTCCAACCACCATCGTCAGCCGTGTGGACACTTTGCGGGCAGAGTCTGCGGACTTTGCCCGGTAAGGGCAAAGTCTGCCAGGCACAGCTCGACCGTGTGGACGCGGCATTAGATATTTGTTATCTTCATATCTTAAATTTTCCTAATAAGAGACCAAACGCCTTCAGGAAGCCGGAGGTGAAGATCAAGATGAAAGTATAACATAGTAAGTCGAAAGACAAATCATATGGTATTCAACCTTTATGGTCACGGAAATATATAATATAGAATAATAATATATATTACATACACACTGTGTCTCGTTACAGAAGGACAAGGTTGTCACAGGTGTTACTAAGGGTGGACATAGGAAAGTACCCCGAAGCTTTTTGTATGTATGTATGTATGTATGTATGAATGTGTGTATGTATGTACAAGTATGTATGTACGAGTATGTATGTATGTATGTATGTATGTACGAGTATGTATGTATGTATGTATGTACAAGTATGTATGTACGAGTATGTATGTATATGTATGTATGTATGTACGTACGTACGTATGTAAGTGTGTATGTATATATGCATATATACCGGTATAATGGGGTAACTATTCAGTTGAGGAAAAAATCGTACTTCATTTCATATTTCTTTTGCCGAGGCTTGTATCAATCCATCTCCAGTTTCGGTTTGGTCTCCATAGCAGGCCTCCATCGTTCTTCATATCTCCTATCCCTCTGGGAGACACAGACTTGCATCAGTCATGGCAAGGATTCTATTTTTTTTTTTTTTCTGTGGCGGCGCGAATCTCTTCGTCAATGTCTTCTTCGCGAATCTTCGAAACGTCTTTCCGTTCATCTGGAGTAAGAGTTTCATTTTATTTATTTATTTTCAGAAATAGCGTCTGTCTCTGTGTCATTGTTACGATATTGTAATTCTTACGGTAGTCATTACCATCAACACATTACCACCATCATCATCATCATCATCATCATCATCATCATCATCATCATCATCATCATCATCATCATCATCATCATCATCATCATCATCATCATCATCATCATCATCATCATCATCATCATCATCATCATCATCATCATCATCATCATCATCATCATCATCACCATCATCACCATCATCACCATCATCATCACCATCATCATCGTATCATCATCGTATCATCATCGTATCATCATCGTATCATCATCGTATCATCATCGTATCATCATCGTATCATCATCGTATCATCATCGTATCATCATCGTATCATCATCGTATCATCATCGTATCATCATTGTATCATCATCATCATCATCATCATCATCATCATCATCATCATCATCATCATCATCATCATCATCATCATCATTATCATCATTATCATCATCATCATCATCATCATCATCAATCATCAATCATCAACATCAACAACAACAACTTCATCAACATGATTGTGACTACCATCTTTATTCGCCTCACAATCATCAACATATTCACCATTATCCTCACCATCATTATTAATCTCCGCGTAAGGCCTTCACGCTACATTTGCTGTCAAGCTTATTGCAGTTCATTTGTGCCTCTTTCTCAGCGATCAGACTCCTCTTTGCCGATTAGTTACGTCATGTCGCTATCTGACCTGTGATTGGCGGA
>NC_134800.1:40032187-40037187 GCF_046742065.1 Oratosquilla oratoria
TTTAATTTGGAGAATACTTTCCTATTAGCAACTGCGAGGGACTGAAAGTAATCATTCATGACTCTCAAAAGAATATACGCAGTATATGCCAACTGGTATATTTTTGCATAGTGATAGTATTGAACAACTATTGAGTCCACCAAAACTATAGTTTTTCGCCTCGTCGTGAGGCGTCTTCAGGGTGAGGACTGCTTTGTTAGGATACTCTGCTATGTTGAAAGGTCTTCCAAGGAATAATGACCGCAGGTTGGGTGGGCTGGCTTATAAGGCGATGTAACAGCTCAGCCTGCCTAGTTCAGACGGAATACTGGCCCCTCATTGGCCGAGAGGGGCAGCATGAGATTTTGTCCGGGAGCCAAGAGGGTGGAATTTTGTCTGGAAGCTCTAGCCTGAGTTACTACTGCTCTGGTTACTGGTCCTAGGCGCTGATTAGCTAGCTGGACATGTTGCACTTGTTCGTGGGGCTACTGCTGTCTAAGGGCTTGTTGCTCCTGGAGGGGATTAGTCTTCAGAGGGCGCGCGGGAGTATAAAATCGGCAGCTTACTGTATGTTGATGGTAGGGCGCTGGCAAGTAATAGATACTGCTTCTGCAATCTACAGCTTCCTGAAGGCAGACTCCTTGTGGACAATTTCCGTTTGGTCTAGTAGTTTCTGTAGGGGAGGCCTCATGTTGTGTATTTCAGTGAATTGCTGGAAAATTGACCCCTGGTTTCTTTGGGATTGTAGGCGACGTCGCAGTGTAGAGGAGGTCTTACCAATGTATGTGCTGGAGCCGTCGCAGCGGCCCTCCTGACATGAAAATTTGTAAACAACATTGGTGGTAGCCTCACTTGGGGCCCTGGGCGCCGTGCTATTCCTCATTATCAGGGAACTAATGAGGTTAGTTTTGCAGAATATTTTCAAGTCTATGATGGCATTTCTATTAGTTGGAGTGACTCCTCTCCTGACATCACACTCCTCGCGGTACCGATCATGAAAAGAATTTTGGTGGTAAATGGTGATTTTCTTCTTGGGAGGGGTGGGCAACTGGGCCGGGTCTGCAAACTGGTCCAGTTTTTTCTGTATAACTTTCTCGATGAGATGGTCTGCATAGCCGTTGTTGGTGAGGAGCTGGCGGATACGGTCGAGTTCTCTGTGGATCTCAGTCCAGCTACTGCAGTGGGTAAGGGCCCTCTTCACATAGGAAGATATCACGGATATCTTGTATGAGACAGGACATTCGCCCCTGGAATTAAGGCAGCGGCCCACGTTGGTGGCTTTGGTGTATACCTTAGTCTTGAAGCCCTGGTCTTGTTTAGAGATGTCCAAATCTAGGAAAGGGAGGCACCCCTCTACACTGCGTTCGCAGGTGAAGGTCAGACTGGAATTACCTTCAAGAGCAGCAATCATGTGAGGAACCTCTTCGTAGGTAGTAGTGGTGATGAAGATGTCATCGATATATCTCGCATATATTCCTGGAGGGGGGTTGTTGTTGAAAGTCCTTTCTTCCACCTGGGCCATATACATATTGGCAAAAAGTACCCGAAGTGGGGATCCCATCGACTTCGTCTGAATAATTCCCCTTTATGGGAGAGGAAAGGGGCCTCCTTAGTACACATCGCTAGCATGGCTCGCAGGACGTCTTCTGATATGTCAAGTACGGGTAGGTCACTTCTGTAGACGCGGTCCATGATGATATCAATAGTCTTATTTACAGGAACATTCGTAAAGGGCAACTCTACGTTTAAAGAAGACGTGACGTGGCACTGTGGAGCTGTGCGAAGCAGGTCTATGAATTCAGAAGCTAAAGAAACTGAACGTCCCGTGGGCACAAATGGAGCGAGGAGGGAGTTTAGCTTCTTGGCAACTTGGTAGGTGGGAGTGGTGATTTGTGAAATAATAGATCTCAGGGGGTTACCTGTTTGTGGGTTTTTACAGTGCCGTAACTATAACCAGGACCGTAGTCACCTATCACTGGATTAAAATACTTCGTCGAAGAGTTAGCTCTCTGGACGAGTTGGTCAATCCTCTTCTTCACATTCTCAGTAGGATCCTTCTGGAGTCGCTGGAATTTTTCAGGATTGTTAAGGACAAAGTTTATCTTGTTATTATCGTCAGCCTTATCCATGATGACGTAGACTGCTGACTTCGCGGATAATGATGTCATCTCTCTCGCGTAACTCCTTGGCGGCTTCTTTCAAATCTCTGGTGAGGATCTGGCTTCTGTAATTTCCTCTGTTGCGTCCTGATTCTTCAATAAGGTCTTCTCTGATGGTAGGAGAAAGGGTTACCTTAGGCACGATAGCTGGGTCGAGCAAGATGCAGAAACTGCTTATATTCTAAGATAGACAATACACTTGCTGAGGCTATATTTCTACAGTGTATTGATTTTTTTTTTAATTGTGATAATAAGGTAGTTATTGAAGATTAAAGCCCTTCAGTGACTTTTGAGCCACCCTATATATATATATATATATATATATATATATATGTGTGTGTGTGTGTGTGTGTGTGTGTGTGTGTGTGTTTTATATATATATATATATATATATATATATATATATATATATATATATATATATATATATATATATATTTAAAAGATTTAAGGTAGTTCTCTCAATTCTTCTAGCGATGCTATGATCTTTGTAATACGTGGTACTAATAGACTTAAAAGATCTAGAGTATTTACTCTTGAAACGTCTTTTGATCTTTGTTGGTCATTTTAAGAAGTAGGGTTTGAGTGGCCTCCAATTTGTTTCTTTTACTTATTTCTTCTGTTTGAAAAAAATAAATAAATAAATGAACAAATAAATAAATGAAATAATAATGATAATTATGATCTTTCACCTGTTTTATGCCCTATTGATTTTTCCTATCAATATCATATAGGTTATATTGGGATGTCAATTTTGTTTTTTCATTTCCTTCAAGATGTTTGGACGCCATCTTTCATGTCTTAATATTTTGTAAAACGTGCCTTTTTATAGATATTGTTTTTAGAATAGACAGAAATAAGTTTCCAATAAACATTTAACTTGATTTATGTACTTTTTCTTTCGTTTTATACCTTTGATACCACTGATGAGTCCCTTATCCTCGCACATTGCGAGTTTCTGTCACAAGGAATTATTACAAAAGCCACGATCTTACCCAATCACATCACAATGACAGCACATACCAAAACTCAGCCTTCTCCTCCAGCCCTGAGGATCATTCTTGGTACTCTCCCAGATAGACTCCCGACCCATCATCGTCGCAACCACGCCTTGCACCTGAGCGCCTTAAGTCCTATGGAACTCGATTGTCGAGACAGGTAACTGTTACTTTTGGGAATCGCAGAGAAGTGCGGGATTCGAACCATGAACTAGGCGAATGTGAGACCGACGTGTTTCTGAGTATGCCAGCATGTAATGGAACTCAAAATAGATATATGGCTCCTCACAATTAGTCTCACTCTACAGATGTCACAGTAGTTACGTAAACTGAGTATAATACTCACAGATACAACACCTGAAGCCAATGGACCAATGTGTCACAATGTATACGATTTGTTACACAAGCTAAAGAATTCAGTGGGTAAATCAAGATACGCAGACAGCGACCTGACCGTTTGTTCTCGATTGTACTACACTTGCTGTCGACATAGTCTTGTGTTATGGTGCATTTTTTATTCTCTTTATCATATGGATCAAAGGTTATTACTCATACATCAATACAAACCGAAAGGTATCTACTAAAAATAAAGAATTGGTAATAGTTGATTAACGCAGCGCTACTCTACGAAAAGAATGATTTTCTTTCAGGTGATTTGGCACGTCATAGAACACCTGATGTGATCACAATGATGATGACTGTCGGCGACTCTCTTTGGCGCCATCACACAGACTCTTATCATGTTACCACCGAATCAGCTGCTAGTGTCAAATTCCAGCTCCCTTTACCTGAAGTACGGAGTCCTTTACGTATTCTCTCTCTCTCTCTCTCTCCTCTCTCTCTCTCTCTCTCTCTCTCTCTCTCTCTCTCTCTCTCTCTCTCTCTCTTTCTCTCTCTCTCTTTTATTTATTTTTTTTTTTAAGAATGGACGACAAGATGAGTGGTAGGGTGATGAGATAAACACAGAGAATCGTTGGAGTTTTAATCACTGATATTTCGCTCTTAAAAGAACTCATTCAGAGTGTACATACATGGTCAGAAAATCAACAGTTTATAAGCGGAATGATGCGAGGTATAAATTGTTAATTTTCTGACCATGTATATGCACTCTGAAGAAGCTCTGTTAAGAGCGAAACGTCAGTGATTAAAACTTTCAGCGATTCTTGACGTTTATTTCACCACCCTACTATTTTTTTTTCTTTTTTTTTAACTATCGCTGGTTTTGCCCTTGGATTCCATGTGTTCCCATAATACCGTACATCAATGAGTGACTGGTGGGAGCCATCCTACCCGAGAAATCCCTGGAATACATATATATGAGAGTGAGGGTAGTGATATTTACTCCTTCCGTAGCTCCTTTTCTTTTGTAAGTGGTTGCTATTTAAGATAGCATCCTCCTCCCACTTTGTACTCCTGAAGAGGATTGCAGTTAAGAATCGAAATATGTAGATTCATTTATTCAACTCTGTTTTTTTTCGACTGCGGTGTCAGTTGTGATTTACAAATGTGTTAGTTCATTTTTCACCAGTGATATCTACACACACACACACACACACACACACACACACACACACACACACACACACACACACACACAACACACACATACATATATATATATATATATATATATATATATATATATACATATATATGTCTCATTAATACGTAATTTTCCGTCACGGCTTTGTCGTGGAGGTTAAGCCTGTGGTGCTTTGCGGCCAAGGGATACAATCTTCTTTGAGAAAACTATGAATTTCTGATTTTTTTTATGTATATAGATAGGGTTTATGTAGATGGGCAGGAAGAAGCTTACGTTCATAACTCAACTCTTTCTGTATTGGGTGGCACTTCCTTTAGTCTT
>NC_134800.1:40052187-40062187 GCF_046742065.1 Oratosquilla oratoria
GTCATCTCTCGTTAGCTGACTTGGGCAACTTCAGCTGCCATCTGCTGATCATTTCTCACAGTCAGCATTTCGGCTCTGAACTACGGCCGGAGCAGTGGTGCCGTATATGTATTTGTATCGGAGAGTTTCCACTTAACCTTTCAATGCGGAAACGTACGTTCCAGGTTCTGATCCAGTGAATACCATGCGACTCTATAGTATTCTGATAAAAAGGGTATGGGATGGGGGTCACCGAATTGAAGATGTTAAGTGACCTGAATTAATCCGTACAATATTGTATCTTTCTTGAGCTCTTTTGAAAGAGAGAGAGAGAGAAAGAGAGAGAGAGAGAGAGAGAGAGAGAGAGAGAGAGAGAGAGAGAGAGAGAGAGAGAGAGAGAGAGAGAGAGAGAGAGAGAGAGAGAGAGAGAGAGAGAGAGAGAGAGAGAGAGAGAGAGAGAGAGAGACACAGAGAGAGACAGAGAGAGAGAGAGAGAGAGAGAGAGAGAGAGAGAGAGAGAGAGAGAGAGAGAGAGAGAGAGAGAGAGAGAGAGAGAGAGAGAGAGAGAGAGAGAGAGAGAGAGAGAGAGAGAGAGAGAGAGAGAGAGAGAGAGAGAGAGAGAGAGAGAGGGAGAGGGAGAGGGAGAGAGAGAGAGAGCAGTTGAGGCCGTTGTCAAGTATATCGCGCATATTTGATATGGCGGGTATATTTGGCATATCGGGCATATCTATCGGCGCGGTGGGAAACTATATTGGACAGGAATGATATCGTAAAGAAGAAGAGGAGAGATAGGCGGGCGAATAGAGCTGGATTAGTTTTCGCCGTTTCTTGCGTGAGAAATCAGGTCGTCTCCTCAATATGTTTTTTGTTTTTTTCGATTTTCATTATTTTCTTTGTCAAGGTAACATAGTGGCATATCAGACCCTTTGGACCATACGGAAAAAATTAAATAAGATTATATAATAGTGATAATGATAATAGCAATAGAATATATAAATACATAAGATAACGTTGTATGCGAATATTTGCATAAAAGTTGTTAATTTTTGTTCTCTTGGTTGCTATATTTTGCAAATATAGTGTTAAAACTGTTGCTGGAAATGATGGCCTTATAACGTACTGTAGGTACACGTTATAAGGCCATTGTTTGCCGCAACAATTTCAAGATGACAGAAATTACACTTCAAAGCAAATGGATAGACCTGTGAAAAGAGAAGAAAAAACAAACAAACAAAAAAAACAGGACAGTAGAGAGGAGTGCCTGGAGAAAGAGAGTATCTGGAGAGAAAGAGAGCGAACATGGAAGAGGCAAAGCAATCGTTGTGAAAAAGTGTAGAGGCTAAGTGTGATTGTAAGCAAAATTTCTTGAAACTTCCATTCTTAAACACTCCAAGCCATAGACAGGTAAGAAACTATCAGAGAGAATGATAGTTCCTGATACTCTCAACAGGACATAGCGAGCTTGTTGGCTCATGCAAAAGGATCTAATGTTTCACGAAATCTAGTGTTACGTAGTTCCCTATAGATGAAAAGGGGACAGAAAACAAAGCTACTGAATCACATAAGAGCATAAGAAAGGAAGAGGCTGCAAGAGACCATAAGGCCTACACTAGGCAGTTCCATGCCCGTTACCACCTATCATCCCCATCAATAAAGTTACCTAACCTTTTTTAAGAACAACCGGTAGTTTCAGCGCTCACTTCATAGTTACAAAGTCTATTCCATTCGTTAACCATTCTATTGTCATAAAACCAGTTCTTGTCTATTTCCTTCTCAAATCCAAATTTGTCACAAAAGAACAGTGACCATTGAAAGAAGTAAAGATGTAATATCACAACAGAAAATGAGGCTGAACTTTGTTAGTAAGAAGAGTTGGTCCCTACAGGCGAGTCGCCCATCCTATACAAGGGTAGGTAAGTCCCCTTGTATAAGGTGATCAGATATGCTGAAGCTAAAGAATCTTGAAGATAGTAAAGAGCACCTAATTCAATTGAAATTGTTCTTGTGGCATACTCGAAAGGGTGCTGGTCTCGCATGCACATAGTTGTGAGTTCGAATCCCGCTCTACTCTCCGATTCCCAGCAGTGATTGTTACCAGCCCCAATAGTCCAAACGCATTGGGCAAAGGTGACGGCCAAAGCCGTAGCTACTCAGCGCCTCCTGGCGCAGGACCATCATCTTCTCCTGTTCTAGCAAAAAAATAAAAAAATAAAAAAATAAAAGTCAATGAAAGACTCTGTTGGATGGAGAGAGCTTGAGTCTTGATGGCGTTGAACGAAGCTGAGTTTTCTTACCTAAATTAGATATCATACAACGTGATAGGCCCTCTCTGTCCATCAACAGACTGACAACCCAGAACTAATGAGCCACTTCACTAATTGCCAATTTTGACAATTTAGGCTGTTGACATACGAAAATCATATAAAGGGCAGATGGAACTTTCATCCGAGTTTGACGCCACGGTAAGGCACACTGAAGGAAGAAGGTGATGAGGAAACTCACCTTCTTTTCCAAATGTGTTGCCTGGATGAAGATGCCTTTGGCTACAAAGCCTCCAGGTATGTTCTGGGATAATGAGAACCTTTTTCAGTGCAGACATTACGAGGCCCGAGAGGATCCTCATCAGTGATCTGGTTCCTTTGAAGGATAATGAGAATTTTTTTCCAGGCACTAGATCCCAAATCGGCCCGGAAGATTCTCTTCCAAAAGCGGCGCTGTGATCAAAGATCATAAAGGTACGTTTCGCTTGGTATGATTATCGTTCAACGATTATTGTTTATGGTACAACTGTGCTCGTAGAATGATTGTCTAAAGCCCTAATTCCTTGTTTTGAGAGACTCCAGCGGCACTCGCTCGAAGACCAAACCACCCGTTTCAGAAACAAAGAACTGGTGCTCTAGACAATCGTTTGACGAGAATCGTTGAGCCACGAATGATCATCGTTGAGCGACAATCACACCAAAAACACGTACCTCTAGACCAGTTTTCCGGCAGCAGTGAAAAGTTGACAGTCGAGATGATCTTTCGATGGACATTAGCTGAGGCTGATGAGTCCGACTTTCTTCAGCCGCCCGGCGTTCCATAACAAAAAGGGTCCTTTGTCGAACTCGAGGTGTGTTTGCTGTTGGGGAAGATCCTGAAGAACGGTGACTTCAGACGATGGCGACGACGAAGACGAACTGAAAGACAGATTCCTTTGTTCATGACATGACCGAAGTCGAAGGTTTCACCTAAGTTTAGGATGATGACGATATTCTTCACTAACACACACGCACACACACACACACACACACACACGATATATAAATATAATATATATATATACTCTTCTTGATTTTTATGGTTCCCAAAGCTCTGTTTATTTGAATTAGATTTCATCTTCCAAATCCCCATTCCATTCGAAAATATTTTCTAATATTCTTACTGTAACACTTTATAATTCTTTTCATATTTTCACCTTGTCCATGGTCTTGTCGACTTCAGCGAATAAGTTAAGATAACTACTTATTCCATCCATATGTGTGTGCGTACGTGTGCGTGCGTGTGTGAATGTGTGTGTGTGTGTGTGTGTGTGTGTGTGTGTGTGTGTGTGTGTGTGTGTGTGTGTGTGTGTGTGTGTGTGTGTGTGTGTGTGTGTGTGTGTGTGTGTGTGTGTGTGCGTGTGTGTGTGTGTGTGTGCGTGCTTGTGTGTGTGTGTGTGTGTGTGTGTGTGTGTGTGTGTGTGTGTGTGTGTGTGTGTGTGTGTGTGTGTGTGTGTGTGTGTGTGTGTGTGTGTGTGTGTGTGCATGTGCGATTATGTGCGTGTACGATTTCATGTGTACATCTACATGCATGTGTTTGTGCCTGTTTACACACATGTATGTTCATGCTCGCTTTTAAGAGCATAGCACTACATGCCTGTATGTGCCTCTATGTCCCTCAACTCACTATGATTCCTTTAGGAGCCCCAGTGATGAATCTCCAGCCACCCACATGGTCCTCAGCCTTCAACAATAGAGCATTCAATCCCTTATGGACGGGAACACAATTTCCCGCTGGCAGGGCGTGATTCCCTTCGATAACGGAGGAAGACTTAGATGTACGACATCAGAAGCTCTCGTTCGATATGTATAGAGCTTCATCCGGAGACTGCAGAGGCTTCTTCTCCTTTTTCTTCTTCTTTTTTTGTCTTTTTTTTTTCTTCGTCTTCTAGGTTTTTTCTTAGTTGTTTTTCCTTCTTTTTCTTTTTCATCCTCTGTTTCTTCTTCTTCTTCTTTCCTCTGGTTTTTCTTTTTCTTCCTCTCCTTCTCCTTCCTGTCCTTCTTATTCTTCTTTAATCTTAGTCCGACTTCCATGGCACCTCTAACCTCGGATGCAAAAAGAATTATAGCTTATTTCAGTTACCCCATGTTGGTACGATATGTCATCTTTGTTCATCTTTGTTCAATGAATAACAACAATATATATATATATATATATATATATATATATATATATATATATATATATATATATATGTATATATATATATAGATGTAGAACACAGGAGTGACAGAGTTTAGGGGGCGGGAACGGTGCAATGTTGTCCTATAAAAGACCAGCGGCTTGCCGTAACTGACAGGGCTTTGCCCTATCAAGGGTTTCTCGCTTCCCAATGTGTGGGAATGGGATGGTGAACTTGTATCTTGTTCAGTCTAACGCCAGATTACTTCATTCAGTTTGAGATGATGGGTGACTATTTTTGGGATCAGCTGATTTTGCCGGCAGGTGATATTTTATTGCCCTAAAAGTCATCGAGACAAGTAAAGGGTTATAAAGTTGTAACCTTTATTCTGGCTGGCGCCGAGCAGTTCTATTTGGTTTTGGAGCACAGTGATATTCCTTTTATGTATATATAAATATATGTATGTATGTATATATATACATATATATATGTGTGTGTGTGTGTGTGTGTGTGTGTGTGTGTATCAAATAATTCCGACTGTCGTCCCCGGACTCGAACCGAGACTCGTGAATCACAAAGCCATCGCCCTACCAACTGAGCTAGCGAGCCTATGAAATTCTCTAACCTGGAAGTTAATCTACTCCCGAGGAAATAAGTCGACTGCAAACTGCCGTCCGTACTTAATTTTACAGAGAACCAAGGCCAACGTGTATTTTGTGGTCAAGGCGGTTCCGTTCCTTGATGGACACATCGTCGTTGTTGGTAGGACGGTTCGAATCCGGGGACGACAGTCGGAATTATTTAATCGACATCACCGTCACTGGTGATTCTATTCAGGTATGACAACGACGATAGGTCCATCAAGGAAACGTACCGGCTTAACCACGACCTACAAGGCGGCCTTGGTTCTCTGTAGAATTAAGTACGGACGGCAGTTTGCAGTCGACTTATTTCCTAGGGAGTAGATTAACTTCCAGGCTAGAGAATTTTATAGGCTCGCTAGCCTATATACATACATACATATATACACACATATATATATATATATATATATATATATACATATATATATGTATATGTATATACATATTACTTTTTAAACTAAAGGGGAAACTCGAGGGGGTAACGCCCCCTTACCTGAATTAAATTATCTGATGTCATCTGAAAGAACATTCATAAATATAACCCACAGTTAAGGAATTTTAGAAGTACATAATACATGTGATGAGTGGTAGGGTCCTGTTGACCATGCAAGTACGTAGGGCAAAGGTGACAATCTGAAACGCCTTCTGACGTGAGTATATATTATTCTTTTTGTGAATTTTTGCAAACTAGCGAGAACGAACGCTTCCCTTAGCCCACGTCACTCGTGCAGTCATACAATAGGAATCGCGATTTGAACCGCAGATTGCCCAGGCTCCATGGATTTATGCGGTACTCTTGGGAGCGTATAATTGCACATAATTGCACGCTGTCACTTTGAGGGTGAGTCTGAGTGTGAACAACATGTTACTTACTCCTAAACGGGTAATGAATGGCACACGCGCGTGCTATGTGCATGTATATGTGTATGCGTATATGTATATGTACATGAGTAGACATACACACACACACACACACACACACACACACACACACACACACACACACACACACACACACACACACACACACACACACACACACACACACACACACACACACACACACACACACACACACACACACACACACACACACACACACACACACACACACACACACACACACACACACAACTCGGTGGCGCGGTGGATAGAGTGCTGGTCTGCTAGCACGGTGGTGCCCGTAGTACCTGGTTCGAATCCTGCCCAGGGCCAAAATTATTTCGGTATCGCTGCGCTTCGGGTCGTTACTCTGACTCTCGTGGGCGGGGAGTTGTGTGTGTGTGTGTGTGTGTAAGGTCATAGCATTACCCATAGATCGGTCCTACGAGCTCTGAGTTCTCTTCCGGGAGGGAAATAGCTATCGATCACGAGTCCAACACGTGATCCAAAGACCAAGGTGAACACACACACACATACAGATGCGCACGCATGTACACATACACATACACGCACACACAATATTTCATATGCATTCTTGGACAATCATACCAAGACAGCCATGCATTCATGTGCACCTACGTAAACGTAGGTATGACACCACCAGTCTTAGTACTGCTGGGTCGCAAGCCTGGGAATATGTGGTACATTACCTTTATGGTTTATAATTCATCCTTATCAACAACGTCGTCATTATACCATATTGAAATTTCTATTGCACAGATCTTCCCGTGAATGGTTCGCACCAGGGCTGCCAACAGTGGCACTATACCAGCGGGAGCCCCCGGCAGGGTTGCCAACCTCCCGTCGTGTTCTTCCCTCCTTGTGTCTAGGTTCGAGGTGTCCCGTCTTCGCAGGGCGCATAGCCACTGTTTATATAATTGCAGTACTTCTTTTTTCATACCAGCTCCTTACCGACACTTTGGCAATCAAGAAATCTACATGAGACCTTCAAGTGTTCTTCCATGACTTTCCATAATTTGGTGCCCAGCTGGTATTATGCAAATCCATCTGTCTCATTTCCTTACGCGCACAGAGACCTCTTCGCTACCGAAGAGGGCGCCACGGACATGAAGAGAACTGCCTACTGAAAGTCAGAATGTAAGAAAGAGAGCCTCTCTTTACAGAAGGGGTGTTTATCGAGATAGGCTTTAAAAGAGACGAGGACAAGCGTGGTTAAAGAGTTTTGTGAACTTTTAAAAGGAGATAAAGAATAGCAGGAGGATGAAGACAAGATGGCAGGGTAGAGAGAAAGAAAGTGAGAAGTGGGGAGGAAGAACAACAACATGAAGAGGAAGAAACAGACAAAGAATGACAGGGAGATGCAAAAGATGGTAAGGAAAGAGAGAAAGAAGAACAGGCTTTAAAAGAGGACGAGGACAAGCGTGGTTAAAGAGTTTTGTAAACTTTTAAAAGGAGATAAAAAATAGCAGGAGGATGAAGACAAATGGCAGGGTACAGAGAAAGCAAAGTGAGCTCGTGGGGAGGAAGAAGAACAATGAAGAGGAGGAAACAGACAATATGGTAAGCAAAAAGAGTGTAAGGAAAGAGAGAAAGAAGAACAGGGAAGAGGCAGAAACGTAGACAAAGAATGGTGACGAGATTAAAAGCATGGTAAATAAAGAGTGCATGAAGAGAAAGAGAAACACGGAACAGGCAGAAACTCGTACAATGAAAAAGAGATTGAAAATATGGTAAGAAAAGAGAGTGCATGGAGAGGAAGAAGAACATGGGAGAAAGAGAAACAGACAAAGAATGGTGAGGAGAATAAAAGCATGGTAAGGAAAGAGTGTGTAGAGTGGAAGAAGAACATGGAAGAGGCAAAAATGCAGACAAAGACTGATGAGGAGATTAAAAGCATGGTAGGAATAGAGTGCATAGAGAGGAAGAAGAATACGGAAAAGACAAAAACACAGACAAAGAATGATGAGGCGATTGAAAGCATGGACAGTGGACGAAGAAAAAAAAATGGAAGAGGAAGAAACACAGACAAAAATGGGAAGGATATCAAAAACATGGCAAGGGAAGACAGTGGATGGAGAAGAAGAATACGGAAGAAATAGAAAGACACCTTATGTAAAGAAAGGGTGAAGAACAAAGTAGACAGTAGTCGGAGAGAAGAAAGGAGAGGGAGATGGAAAGTGGGTTGGGATTTATTGTCAATTGTCCCATTACCAGCCAGAGGCACTTGTAGCTGAATGAAATTGCCTTTCATCAGCCAGAAGAAAGATTTTAAAGGTGTCACGGGAGGATGGGGGCCAAGATTTAGAGATTGGTAAGCGTCTAATGGGACCGTGAGAGAGACTTCTCGAAGTAGCAACGCAGAGAGCCCAAACGGGAAGGAGTCTTTCTCGTTAGGATCAGAAAGATTCCTTCCGACTACAGGGGGTCCTCGACCTACGTCGTCCTCGACCTACGTCGTGCTCGACCTACGTCGTCCTCGACCTACGTCGTCCTCGACCTACGTCGTCCTCGACCTACGTCGTCCTCGACCTACGTCGTCCTCGACCTACGTCGTCCTCGACCTACGTCGTCCTCGACCTACGTCGTCCTCGACCTACGTCGTCCTCGACCTACGTCGTCCTCGACCTACGTCGTCCTCGACCTACGTCGTCCTCGACCTACGTCGTCCTCGATCTAAGTCATTTTAATTTTACGGTGGTACAGAATGTACACTTTCATCTGTTATTTTGAGGATTGTTCTCATTTTTCTTTTCTTTTTTAATTACAGTTTCATTTTTGTCATTTTTCTTTACTACAATTATATTTTCCCTGTCATTTTTCTATGGTTTAGTTCTGTTTCTTGATATTTACGTATGTCTTTAGGGTGTTTTAGATTAGGTAATTGACTTAGTCTATATTAAGTCCGAGATGTGTCGAAAATCATCTTCCGTCGGACTGCGGGATCCGCTGTACACAGTGTCTTCGGCCAACCAGTCCTTGTTGTTTACTTGTTAAGGGGATCGAAGGCTCACGTCTCCCTCTCCTGGTGAGTTGGCAACCCCCTTATTTGTCGAAAAGAGCAAATGGTGAGTGGAAAACTAACAAGTGTGATGTGAACACAGAGATCACAAACAACTTACCACTTCCCTTTCTTCATATCCACCTCCCCTCCCCACTTCCCTTTCTTCCTCTTCACCTCCTCTTCCCTCTTTTCCTATATTTATCCCTCCTCCAACTCCTTCCCTCCCAGTCCTTCTCCTCCAGCTCCACCAATTCCTCCCCCTTCAACTTCTATGTCCATTAATCCACCCACAACCTCCAATTCCAACGCCAACTCCACCCAAACTCCTTCTACTCTTCGTTTTCTTCCTCCTCCTCGTCCTCGTCCTTCTTCTCCTCCTCGTTCTCCTCGTTCTTTTCCTTTATTTCATCCTTTGTTGGCTATAGGTGCTATCAACTAGGGCCCTAATCGGGCTGGGACAAGTGCGGGAACGTCCTGACGAGGCTGGGAAGAAAATCGAACCTCTACCAAGCGATTTTATTCATATCTGTAGTATTCCTTCAATAGCACAGGGGGTGTAGCCTTTCTAAACGAACCCTTTTCGTACCGGGTGACATTCTAATATCATTCTGGCTAGATTCGGGTAATTCTATTAATGTAGCAACCCGTCTCTCCAGCAAAAAAAAAAAAAAAAAAAAAAATTGAGTGAATCCCTTCCATACCTTGTGATACTTTTCTTTAATACTGGCTGCCGTCATACTATTCTATTCGTGTCCAACAATGGTTTCTATAAATTAGTAGTTTCAATCTCTACAGGTATATATCTCATTCTATCTATATCGTTCTCTCTTTCACTTTATCTCGTTCTCTCTCTCTCTTTTTCTTTCCCTATCTCTCACACTCTCTTTCAAGAATTACTTGTGATAGTGGTAGGAGGGGAAGGAAGGGCAGGGAAGGGGAGGAGACGGGAGGAGAGAAGAGGAGAGGGGAGGGGAGAAGAGAGGAGAGAAGAGGGGAGGGGAAGGGAGAGGAGGGGAAGGGGAGGGGGTGAAGCGAGGGGAGGGGTGCGTG
>NC_134800.1:40067187-40069687 GCF_046742065.1 Oratosquilla oratoria
CCGATTTCAGAAAAGCTCAGTTCATAGGACTACGTCAGGAGCTTCAGCTTACAGATTGGGAGGCAAAATTAAGCGAAAGACCGGTAGATCAGATGTGGGAAATATTTCAAAATACGGTCACTAAGATGATTCATACTTACATTCCTTTTAAAGACAGACGTCCCCCAAATCAGGCTCGCCCAAAGTGGCTCGACAAAGAAACTGAAAAAAGTATTGCTAAAAAGAGACAGGCTTATAATAAATATAATTGCTCGGGTGCATCTAGTGACTATGAAAGTTATGTATCAATACAGAGAGATTTAAAAAAGACAATAAAAAAAACGACAATACGAAATGAATATGGCTGATAAATCCAAAGAGAATCCCAAAGAATTATATAGTTACATTAGAGATAAAAAGGTTGCTAGGAATCATATTGGTCCACTATTATCTGCTGACGGCCAACTTGAATATTCAAATGAAGGAATGTGTAATATTCTAAACAATTATTTTAGTTCGGTATTCGTAAACGAATCACCTCAAAGTGAACTCCAAACTGAAACCTCTGAAAAGTCTAGGGTAAACTTACTACGGTAAATATAACAAAAGAAATAATTAAAAGGTGTATAGATAAACTCAAAGTTAATAAAACACCAGGGCCTGACGGTTGGCATCCAAGAATCTTAAAGGAAATGAAAAATGAGATTGTTGTTCCATTAGAAATTATTTCAAAAAATCCATCATATCCGGAGATGTCCCAAGAGAATGAAAGCTAGCTAACGTTACTCCCATATTAAAAAAATATGACAAAAAGAAACCAAATAACTATAGGCCTATAAATTTGACTTCAATCGTAGGAAAAACAATGAAAACTATCATCAGAGATGCTATCGAACATCATTTAGAAAGTAACCGTTTGATGACAGCCAGCATGGTTTCAGACGGAAACGTTCTTGCGTGACTAACTTACTCGAATTCTACAACACAGTTATCTCGAATTATGACAAAAGAAACAATATAGATTTAATATATCTAGACTTTGCAAAAGCTTCTGATACCGTCCCACACGAAAGACTACTTACTAAATTAGCTTCGCACGGAATAAGTGGTAGCCTATTAAGTTGGACTAGTAATTGGTTGAATGATCAAAAGTAGAGAGTTTTTTTAAATGGAAAAACTTCTAGGTGGAAAATTTTTACAATTGGAGTTCCTCAGGGTTCCGTTCTTGGGCCACTTCTATTCATAGTATATATAAATGATATAGACCATGGACTAAAATCTACTGTTTCCAAATTTGCTGATGATACAAAACTGTGCGGAATGGTAAATGATCATTTAAACCAATTAGATATTCAAGAAGATTTAGATAAATTACAGCAATGGTCTGAAAAATGGCTAATGAAATCTAACACAAGTAAATGCAAGATAATGCACATAGGTAAAAATAACAGTAAGTACGATTACAAGTTATTTGGAAATTCGTTAACAAAAGTGGATAGTGAAAAAGATCTCGGCGTAATTATCAGTAATGATCTCAAATCATCCAAGCAGTGTATTTCAGCCTCTGATAAAGCAAATAAGATTCTAGGACTGATTGCGCAACCTTTTGATTTCAAAAGTCCATCACTCATTAACAAGCTATATAAATCGTTAGTTTGTACACATTTGGAATATGCTGTTTCCGTATGGTCACCGAATCTCATTAAAGACATTGACAGACTGGAAAAAAGTACAACGGCGAGCCACAAAACTGATTCCAAATATGAAAAATAAATCATACGAAAATCGACTAAAACATATAAACCTGTTTTCCTTAACAAAGCGTAGACTCAGAGGGGACTTGATACAGGTTTTTAGAATTCTAAAGGTATTTGACAACATAAGTGACAACATTTTCACATTGAATGAGAATCAGACAAGAAACAATGGTCTCAAACTGTCCGGAAATAGATTCAGTTTGGAAGTAGGTAGAAACAACTTCGCCAACCGTGTAGTTAATGAATGGAATAAACTTCCTGCACAGGTAGTGCAATGTAGTTCAATTCGAAGCTTTAAGAATAATTTAGATAAACACCTAAGCAAGATGCTGTAATGATTATAATTTATTTTATATTATTTGTTTTTGTTTTGGTATCATTTGTCTGTTTGATTTTCATTTATTATTAGTTATATGTCAATTTATTACTATTTACTATTTACCTGTTTGTTTATCATTTAACTATTCCTATGCATTTATTTATCTTATTTGTTATTTACATTATTATAGTTTTTATTTATTACTGTAATTTATTATTATTTTATTTTTCGCATCCGACCTAGATATGGACCAAAAGGCCTCCTGTCGGCATGCTCCGCCTTTGTAATCCTTTGTGATATATACATACATGCATACATATATATATATATATATATATGTATGTATATATACATATATACAGTATATATATATATGTGTGTGTGTATATACAGTATATATGTGTATATATATATATATATATAATGTATATACTGTATATCTATT
>NC_134800.1:40074687-40079687 GCF_046742065.1 Oratosquilla oratoria
AAAAATGAAGGAAAAGGAGAAGTGAGGAGGAGGAGGAGGAGGAGGAGGAGGAGGAGGAGGAGGAGGAGATGGAGGAGGAGAAGATGGAGTAAGAGGAGGAGATGGAAGAGGAGAAGGGGAAGGAGGAGGAGGAGGAGGAGGAGGAGGAGGAGGAGGAGGAGGAGGAGGAGGTGAAAGAGGAAGGTTAAGGTGTAGGGGTTTGATAAGGGCTTGAAGTTGGGACCCTGTCACGCAGGTGGAAGAAATGATAATGTCAAGGAAGAGAAGAGGACGAAGAGGAGTAGGAGAAGGAGGAGGAAAAGAAGGAAGAGGAGGAGGAGGAGGAGGAGGAGGAGGAGGAGGAGGAGGAGGAGGAGGAAGAGGGAGAAGAAGAGGAGGAGTAGGAGGAGGAAGAAGAGGAGGAGGAAGACGAGGAGAAAGAGGAAGAGGAAGAGGAGGAGGAGGAAAAGGAAGAGGAGGAGGAGGAGGGGAGAAGCGTAGGGCATTTGGTATTTTGTTACCGGTAACTAGCGCATTGAAGATGTGGAGTCAAGGAGTTGGTAAATGAGAGGGACGAGTTTCCAATCATAAAGAAATGTTACGCTACTCTGGTCCGAAGGGGTGTCACTTGGTCCAAGAGAGAGGAGTGGAAGGGAAAAGTGTTTTTTAGGGGCTCCAGATGACAGGTGATATAAGAGGCGACGGGACAACCTCATTGTTGTCATGCCGATATAGGTGGATGGGAGGGCTTCACAGTTCCCTCGTGTACATGTGAACCTATAGATGACATGGGATTTCTGAAGTTCCTTTTCTCTTGTTGGGGGCTGTTTCTTATAAGGAGGTGGGTAGTTTTCTTGGTTTTATAATAAATTACCAGGTTGAGTATTTTCTCTGGATTGACTGGTTTGATGTTTCTTTTAATAATTTGTTTCATTATGCGTTCATCTTCTTTATATGCTGACGAAAAAATAGATTTATAATAGATGTTAATTTTCTCTTTATTCTTAAGAGAAGCACATGGCATAACACTATCAAGAAAGAACCTAGAGGAAAACACTGAAATTTTGGATTTATGTACTGACGATAGACGGCTCCAAATTTTAGAAGCATTATATATTAAGGAGTTAAGCCCAGATCTAAATAAACAAGCAGACGACCTTAGAGCCCTCCCAAGCATGAGACAAACCGGTGTAAATCCAAACATGAGACATAACACCACAAACGCCAATATGGGACAAAACGCCACCAGTGCAAACACGAAACAAAACGCCATAACCACAAGCATGCCACATTCCGTCACAACACGCACCCGGAGGCTCTCCTAGTGCACGTGACATTTCGTCACTGCCCGAAATACCGGGTGACCTCCCCTAGAGTGTTTAGCCAGTAAGAAGGATTAGTATAAAACTTAGAACTTTCATAAGACTCATCGGATTAATTCTTATCCTATAAGATAGTACATCCCAATAGCTACTGAGGAAGGGTCTAGAATCGCGATCTAGCTAATATGACTACATACAGCCAAGTCATAAATTTCCTTTCTAAGGAACATAAATCTATAATAAGGTATATGGAAAATACCTATAAGAAAATAATTAATGCAAAACTAGCCATCACTTTTAATGATATATGCATTAGAGAAAAACTCCTGCCCAAATACACTGATAATATATATATATATATATATATATATATATATATATATATATATATATATATAGAGAGAGAGAGAGAGAGAGAAAATGAAATAAAGAGAGAAAGAGGTGATTAAGGAAGTAAAGGAGAGATTTAGGATAGCAACAGAGGTGAGGTATTGCAAAGGTTGATAGTGATCTACATTCTTGTTTGAGTGAAAATTATAAAAAAAAAAAAATAGTGTGACAGATAAACTGACAATGAAAAAGAAAATAGATGAACGAAGAGACTGTAATATAAATAATAATTGATAAATGAAAAAACAAATAAGGAGATAAGCAAAGGAATGATTGAATAAATGAATATATGAATAAATAAACAAATAAATATATATAAATAAATAAATAAATGAATAAATAGAATAAATAAATAGATAAAGAAATAAAGAAATTAATTAATTTATTGATTAATAAACAGATAAAAAATGAATATATAAACAATTAAATACATATATAGTATTTTAAATGAATTAGTTGAATGAAGATAGACTAAAAATAAATAAAAGTAAATGATTAAAAAAAAAACCAGACCAAAAATAATTAGGCAAAAACTTAAACATATAAATAAATAAGATCAATCAATGATCACATAAAGGCATAATTAGATGGACAAATATGGAAAGAAAAGAAAGCCGATTTGCACAAAAGAACAGAACGAGGTACAGCAGGGAGGCGCGCTATGAATTTCTCGTGAGACCATGAGGCCGTGAGGGCGTGAGATGAGGAGAATGAGAAGGAGTGAGGCCATGAGGGCGTGAAGACGTGTGGGAGTAAGGGTGTGAGGACATGAGGGAGTGAGGGAGTTGGGGAATGAGAGAGAGTGAGGAAGTTAGGGAGTGAGGGAATTGGGGAATGTGGGAGTGAGAAAGTGAGGGAGTGAGGGTGTTGGGGGAATGAGGGAATGAGAGAGTGAGGGAGTGAGGGAGTTAGGGAGTGAAGGAGTTAGGGAGTGAAGGAGTGAGGGAGTGAAGGAGTGAGGGAGCTAGAGAGTTGGGGAGTTAGGGAGTGAGGAAGTTAGGGAATGAGGGAATTGGGGGATGTGGGAGTGAGAGAGTGAGGGCGTTGGGGGAATGAGGGAATGAGAGAGTGAGGGAGTGAGAGAGTGAGGGAGTGAGGGAGTTAGGGAGTGAAGGAATTAGGGAGTGAGGGATTGAGGGAGTTAGAAAGTTGGGGAGTTAGGGAGTGAGGGAGTTAGGGAGCTAGGAAGTGAGGGACTTGGGGAATAAGGAAATGAGAGTGAGGGAGTTGAGGGAATGAGGGAATTAGAGAGTGAGGGATTGATATAGTGAGGGTGTTAGGGAGTGAAGGAGTGAGGGATTGAGGGAGTGAAGGAGTGAGGGAGTTAGAGAGTTGGGGAGTTAGGGAGTGAGGAAGTTGGGAGTGAGGGAGTTAGGGAGTGAGGGAGTGTGAGAGTGAGGGAGTTAGGGAGTGAGGGAGTGTGAGAGGGAGGGAGTGAGGGAGTGAGGGAGTTGGGGAGTGTGGGAGTTGGGGAATGAGGGAGTTGGGGAGTGAGGGAGTGAGAGAGTGAGGGATTGAAAGTGAGGGAGTGTCTACGTGGGTACACACACGGCTATTTAACGAAATATAAGGGATTTAATTCAGGTGGGAGGGGGGAGGGGAGGGGGAGGGGGAGAGGGAGAGGGAGGAAGGGTAGAAGAAAGGCAAAAAGAAGAGAAAAAGAGGGAAGTGAAATGAAAGTAAAGAGAGCAAATGATAGGAGAGGGAGTGGAAAGATATAAGAGAGAGAGAGAGAGAGAGAGAGAGAGAGAGAGAGAGAGAGAGAGAGAGAGAGAGAGAGAGAGAGAGAGAGAGAGAGAGAGAGAGAGAGAGAGAGAGAGAGAGAGAGAGAGAGAGATGGGAGTCAAAGATAAAACATCTTCTCACCGCTGGAATTGTTTTCCATTGGACCAAACCCCCCACCACTACTCCTACCTCATCCAGTGATTCCTTCGCTGTGCAAGGAAGTAGAAAGAAAGAAAAAAGGAAAGAGAGAGAGGAAGAGAGAGAGGAAGAGAGAGAGAGAGAGAGAGAGAGAGAGAGAGAGAGAGAGAGAGAGAGAGAGAGAGAGAGAGAGAGAGAGAGAGAGAGAGAGAGAGAGAGAGAGAGAGAGAGAGAGAGAGAGAGAGAGAGATGGGAGTCAAAGGGAAAGAGAGAGAAGGAGAGACAGATAGATGGATGGATAGACAGACAGAGAAAAATTGAGAGGGAGATTTAAAGACAAGGAAAGGGAGAAAGGGAGAGAAAAAGAGCAAAAGAAGGAGCGAAAGAGAGGAAAGACAGAGTAAGATGGAAAGGCATGTAAAGAGAAAATGAGATATGGAAGAAAGAGAGGAGAGAAAGAGTAATAGAAAAAGAGAAATAAGAGAAAGGCGGACAAAGAGAAAGAGAGGGATTAAAAAGAGAAAGAGGATAAGAGAGGGAAGAGTGAGAGCACGAGAAAAAGAAAAGCAAAAAGAGGCAAAAAAAATCAAGGGAATGGAGAAAAAGGAAGTAAAAGAGAAAGAAGGAAAAAAGAGAAAAAGAAAAAAGTAAGAGAGAAAGAGAAGCATCAAAAGAAGAAGAGTAAGAGTGTGTGTGTGTGTGTGTGTGTGTGTGTGTGTGTGTGTGTGTGTGTGTGTGTGTGTGTGTGTGTGTGTGTGTGTGTGTGTGTGTGTGTGTGTGTGTGTGTGTGTGTGTGTGTGTGTGTGGAGAGATAGAGAGAGATAGAGAGAGAGCGAGAGAGAGAAAGAGAGAGAGGAGGGAGAAAGAGAAAACGAGAGAGAGAGGAATATAGAAAGAAATAAAGAAAGAAATAAAGAGAAAGAGAGAGAAAGAGAAGAGAGAAAGAGAAAACGAGAAAGAAAAAGAGAGGAAGAGAGAGAAAAAGTAAGAGAATAATAGAAATAAAGAGAGAAAGAGAAAGAGCGGAAGAGAGAAAGAGAAAAATGAGAAAGATAAAGAGAGGAAGAAAGAGAAAGACAAAGACAAAGACAAAGACAAAGACAAAGACAAAGAGAAAGAGAAAAAGAAAAAGAAAAAGAAAGAGAAAGATAGAGAGAAAGAGAAAGAGGAGAAAGAAAAAGAGAAAGAGAGAAAGACAAATAAGAATAGAAAGAGAAAGAGCAAGAGCAAGAGCAAGAGAAAGAGAAAAAGAGAAAGAGAAAGAGAAAGAAAAGGAGAAAGAGAAAAAGAAAGAGAAAAGAGAGAAAGTGAGATAGAGAAAAAGAGAGAGAGAGAGAAAGGGGGTGAAAGAGAGAAAAAGACAGAAAAGAGAAACTTAGAAATAGAGACAAGGGAAAAGGAAAGAGAAGAAGAAGATGAAAAAAACAGACAAAATGAGAGTCGAGG
>NC_134800.1:40084687-40089687 GCF_046742065.1 Oratosquilla oratoria
CGGTGCCCCTTACAAAGGACTTTGTAGCGTGGAATTTAATGAACCATGCCTTTGGTTCAACTTCGCCTGTGGCAGGATTCGAGCCGCCATCCCCTCGACCTTCACCGCAAGTAACAACGCCCTAACCCGCTCATGCAGCGAGCCAAAACATAAGGGAAGCCAAGCAAGATAAGGTGCGTGCAAGCTTCACATGAAGTGGTCTATGGGTGATGTTGTAACCTCAATCACACACAACCCAACTCCTTGCCCAAGGGCTCTGGTGATAACTCACAGTGCTGTGGTGCTTTACAGTTGTAGACGGGGACCGAGCTCTAGACCGCTGATTTAGCAGGCCAAGCCGATACCGCTACGCCAACGAGCCGGTGGTAATAAGATATTGAAGGTCTTGAAGACTGAACTGGAGCTTTTAAACCACTAAGCCATGGCTGTATGTTTAAATGAATGTATGTGTGTATGTATGTATATATGTATGTATATGTGTATGTATGTATGTATGTATGTATGTATGTATGTCTATATGTGCGTACGCATGTATAGCATATGCATGTTTGCAAACTTGTATCAGTAAGTCTATATACATTATATATATATATATATATATGTATATACATATATATGTATATATATATCACATATATATATCACATATATATATATATATATGTATATGCGTATGTATATATGTATGTCTAGAAATATACTGTACATATATTCATGTATGTACGCATATATATACATATGTTTACAAACATGTATCTATATATTAATGAATATATGTATGTGAGTATACAAACTTATACATGAGTATCAGATACGAGATGGAAAAGAAGGGAGAAAGACCAGTTTTGTTGGAGAGCTTGAGTCCACAAGTGGTGATGATGGAAGTGTGTTGGAGCACGAAAGAAGAGGAAAAAGAACAGGAGGAGGAGGAGGAGGAAGAAGAGGAGGAAGAAGAGGAGGAGGAGGAGGAGGAGGAACGGGTGGTGGAGGAGGTGGAGAAGGTGGAGGAGGAGGAGGTGGAGAAGGTGGAGGAGGACGAGGAGGAAGAGGAGGTAGAGAAGGAGCAGCAACAGCGGCAGGGGAGAAGGAGGAGAAGGAGGTGAAGAAGGTGAAGCAGGAGAAGCAGAGAGAGGAGGAGGAGGAGGAGGAGGAGGAGGAGGAAGAGGAGGAGGAGGAAGAGGAGGAGGAGGAGCAGCAGCAGGGGAGGAGGAGGAACAGGAGGAAGATGAGGAGGAAGAGGTGGAAGAAGTGGAAGAGGAGGAGGAGGAGGAGGAGGAGGAGGAACGGGTGGTGGAGGAGGTGGAGAAGGTGGAGGAGGAGGAGGTGGAGAAGGTGGAGGAGGACGAGGAGGAAGAGGAGGTAGAGAAGGAGGAGCAGCAGCAACAGTAGCAGGGGAGAAGGAGGAGAAGGAGGTGAAGAAGATGAAGCAGGAGAAGCAGAGAGAGGAGGAGGAGGAAGAGGAGGAGGAGGAGCAGCAGCAGGGGAGGAGGAGGAGGAACAGGAGGAAGATGAGGAGGAAGAGGTGGAAGAAGTGGAAGAGGAGGAGGAGGAGGAAGAGAAGGGGAATTAGGAGCAGGGGAGAAGGAGGAAGGGGAAGAGGAGGAAGGGGAGGAGGAAGAGGAGGAGGAGGAAGAGAAGGAGAATTAGGAGTAGGGGAAGAGGAGGAAGAGAAGGAGAATTAGGGGCAGGAGAGGAGGAGGAGGTAGGGGAGGAGGAAGAGGAAGAGCAGGAGGAGGAGGAAGAGGAAGAGGAAGAGCAGGAGGAGGAAAAGGAGGGAGAGGTGAAGATGGAAGCGGGGAGGAGGAGGTGGTTAAACTTCTTTAACATTAAACTAAACAAAACTAGACTCTAAGATTAGGAACTTGAACTAGTTAGTTTAAGCTTCTTCACTCCAATCACCCCCGTTACACCTCTTCACGGTTTCCACATCACTGATCATAATTTCCTTCCCAATCTCCTTCTCATCACATTCTTTACCCATCATCCCTCCCAATCACTTACCAATCACGATGATGGTCATTCGCCGTCATCTCTAATCAGAACATGGCAGCACTCCGCCTCCCAATCGATCACCAACAGCAATCATTGCCAATCACCTTTATTTCTTTGGTACATGGCATCTCTGGGTATACCAATCATACACTCTGCCAATAACATAATCACTCGTCAATTGTACGGCAATAGTCTCGTCTTCCAATCACTAACCAATCCCTCTCAATGAGAATCAGCCTCATCACTTACCTACTACAATCTCGGTAATCACTAACCAATCACAGAGCCTGTCAGCCAATCTATCTCTACTACTATCACCATCGCCGTTTCCTCTTACTCCTCCATATCCACCACTATCACCACTATCACGACCATTACTACCATCACCGCCATAGACGCTACCATCCTATCGACCCATGTAGTGTTATCCTAACACGCTGACGTGCTATCTTGGGTGCTAATGTGGTCACAGATACACACTGGATAGAGCGATGGAGTGGGGATTAGTAGAGATTGATGAGGGGATTGGGGGGATGAGGAGGGAAGGAAATGGGGAGGAAGAAAATGGGGGAAAAGTGGGACTTAGGTTTGCCAGCTGCCGCGAGGATGGTCCCGTCCTTCCCTTCTCTCGCTGTTTACATATGAACTTGGAAATACACACTAACACAGGTAGGCTGTCCTAATTGTTAGAATCTAAAACCTATGGGGAAAATTCTAGTAAGAGCAGGGGTGGATAACAGGAGGAAGAAGGGGATGAGGAGGAGAAGGAGAAGGAGGAAGGAGGGAAGAGGGACAGAGAGGAGGAGAATATTAACAGGGGTGAGGAGGAAGAGAATGATAGTAGGAAAAGGAAGAGGAGAAGTTGAAGGAGAAAGACAAAGAGGGGAAAGTGAAGCAGAAGGTGGATGAGGAAAAGGAGAAAGAAGAGAAAAAAGTGAGGAAAAATGAAAAGGAGAAGGAGAAAGAGGAAGAGGAGGAGGAGGAGAGGTGGGAAAACCAGAAGAGTAGGAAAATAGAAAAAAGAAAATGTATAAGCTAGAAAGATGAAGAGGAGGGGGACCAAGAAAAAGTAAAATAAGAAGGAAAGGTAAAGGAGGAAAAAGAAGTAGAGGAGTTTGAATTTCGTTATATGTATGTATATGTATTTGCACATATGGGCAATTGGTTTTATATGTATATATGTATATATGTATATATATATACATATATATATATATATATATATATGTATACATATACATGTACATTACATATCTGTACATGTATAAGTATATATATATGTATATGTATATGCATATATATGTACATGTATATGTATATGTATATGTATATGCATATGTATATGCATATGCATATGTATGTGCAAATGTATGTGCATATGTATATGCATATGTATATGCATATGCATATATATATATATATATATGTACATGTATGTGTATATGTATGTGTATATATGTATATGTATAGGTGCAAGTATATGTATATACGTAGTTTTATTATACAGTGACTGTTAAAAGTAATGTAGAAATAACATAAAATACAAGATACTAACCCGTATAAAAAAAATACTATAACGCTTCTTCACTCATTATTCACTTGTCCAATTAAAGAAAGAAAACAATCCAAATACTTATCTCAGATAACCGAAGAAAAGGACGCGACTTCGATGGTAAGATACGAACATAAACTACTGATTAACTGGAGTCTCTTGGAACGAGGTTAAATCCCCATCTCAAGTACCTGATCTGTTTACTGAGGCTCCCTGGGTCGTTATGGACAACCTGTATATCTGCGAAGTACAGGACCAAGGGTAGTTTGGGAGAGTCTGAGGTGGAAGCCAATACGACCCAAAGGGTTCTGCTTTAATTGTTTGTACAAACATTCCCACCGTGAAATGATAGACTGGTGAAGGTTCGAGGGCGTATATGGTGGGGGCGGTGGGGGGTGGGGGGTTACGGGAGTCGACGAAGGGGGGGCAAGGGCTCGGAGACTTAATGTTAAGAGACACAGCGGGAAGTCTTCGTCTTCTCGCTCGTCTTACCTCCCGGGCGATCCCAGTGCGAGGTCACTCCCTCTGGAACAGTGGTTCCCAAACTATCTTACCTGACGCCCCCTTTTTGCTTCCAGTAGACCCGCACGCCCCCACTCGCTCTTTTGTTCATGTGAAATGATTCTTGCATTTATTTCTTAGCATTGTTCAGGAAAACAGATTTCTGTTTGTATTAAATCTTAATAATGAAAGCCACTCAAACAAATAATAGTACATTCCAGAGACATTTTTTTGAGTAACTAAAAACGAAACATTTGGTTCAAAGGGAGCAAAAAAAAAAGTTTGAACATTAGCAAATTGGCAAAATTGACTTGCAATTTTAAGAATAGATAATTTGAAAACATGGTATTTGATATTTGGAAAGACTTATGAGACTAAGGCATAATTTATGAACTAATTTAGTGAGGTCTGCTGCTTCTTCCTCACAAGATTAAAAATTCTAGGATTGAAGTTTTGGGAGTTTGTGACGAGTTCCTCAGTGGCGTCAGTGTGGTTGGTATCGGTGACGTGTCCAAAACGTGTAAGGAGACTAGCTAATAGAAAACGGGTCGGAGTGACTGCTACAATTATACTTTGCATGTATGTATTGGCATATATTTATCCTTTGAATGATTTTATTATTCTAATTAAACAAATATTTTTGAGCAGATGACTTCACGCCCCTTGTATCCTTGTATATATATATATTATATATATATATATATATATATATATATATATATATATATATATATATATATATATTTATATTTATATATATTACATATATTTATATATATACATATATTTATATATATTTATATATATATATATAATATGTATATATATATGTATATATGTATATATGTATATATGTATATATATATATATATGTATACATATATATATATACATATATATATATATATATACATATATATAGACATATATATAAATATATATTTATGCATATGTC
>NC_134800.1:40114687-40129687 GCF_046742065.1 Oratosquilla oratoria
GTTCCTCTTTACCAAGTTATGACACACCCTCTTGTGACACACCCTCTTGTGACACATTCTTCATGACCTACAACATACTGTGTCACCTGGAAGATTGTCCCCGCGTTTCCGTTTCACAAAACCTTGCAGTGTTATGACACATTGTGTCGTGTAACATCAGGGAGATTCTGAGCGAGCTTCGCCAAGCCAGACCGCGTTGTCTAGCAGCAGCAGTGGCCGCCCGACGCGATGCCTCGTTCGATAACGCGACTTTCTCCTGCTCACAAACAAACAACAACAATAACAGAGATAATGACAACAACAATAACAAGAGCCACAGGAGGAACTGTTGGTAATGGCTGTCTGGGATCCCGCCCAACCGTCTGGGTCTCTGAATAAAAACACCCGTTTACAAAGACCGCCTACTTCCAGAGGACGGACTGCTATATAGACAATTATTCATGTAAAGTTGAATAAAGATGAATATATACACACGTAACGCCAATGCTTACGCACATATACACGCATATACATACCTATATACACAAGTTATTCTCTTCTTCTATTTTGAACATTCAACTCTTTCTGTTTTCATTTCGACCTTTCTCTCCATGTTCTTATTCTTACCATCTTTGTTTTTAACCTTTGTCTACATATTGTATTACACCTTCTTTTTCTCCTTTGATATTATTATCTCATCATAAACTATTTTAGCTTGTCTGTCTACTTTCATTCTCTCCACCTGTCCAAGCAGTATACTCAGCTTTTTCTCTGCATCGCCTAATATGTATGCAAATATATACATGTGTGGATAAACATGTACTGCTTATGTGCACATAAATACACTCACGTGCATACATATATACACATACACAGATACACGCATACATTCATACACATATACACCCATACAAACATACACATATATATATATATATATATATATATATATATATATATATATATATAATGTATATATATATATATATATATATATATATATATATATATATATATACATACATGGATAAAATACTAGTTAGGTTTATTTATCAATGTTTCCGTATATGATGTGTTAATCGCCAAAAGTCATAAATACTGATCTTATGACATTTCTTAGGTGGGACTACTTGAGATTTTTTTTTTTTTTTCTTTCTCAGATTTTGTTTTCACTTCCAATGGTATCAATACTTGGACCAGAGGTCTTGCTACGAGTAGTCCTCTACCTGAGATTTTGGTCTCGCTCATCATGGAAACTTAAAGACAAAGATATTAAGATAATGGATAAAGGCACCCTTTAGCTAAGATATGTTGATGATATTATTGTAGTTTTGTCAGAAAGCTTCAAGGTAGAATACAAAGTAAAGAAACTAAAGAATGTTAATAGAAATACCCAAAGTGGGTGAAGATTGTAAGCGAACGTTACTTAACAGAGCTCATAGGGGAATGTTAACCAATTTCCTCGCCGAGCCAATGGTACGGGGATTTCGGATCACCTCTTTTCTCTTCCCCTCTCACTCTCTTCTCCCCTCTTTCTCAACCCCGATTTTTTTTTTTTTTTTTTTTTTTTTTACCAGGGCTCAATCCAGCTCTTATTTTACCACATTATAGGGTCTTACTTGGGTTGTCGAAGGGACGAATTTGTATGAAGTGACGCTATTTACCAATGTGACCTCAAACGCCATCACCAGTGACTGTAACCAACACCAGCCGTCTTTCTCTCTTTCATCCACGGAAACTTTGGTATGAAGGAAGAAAAAGAGAAAGAGGAGGAGAAGGAAGAAGCGGACAAAGGGGAGGATCAGGAGGAGGAGGAGAATGAAGTGGAAAAGGAGGGGAGGAGGAGGAAGAGGAGGATGAGGAGAAAGATGAAGATGAGGTTGAGGAGAATAAGGATGAAAAGAAGGAGAAATAGGAGAAGGAGAAGGGGGAGAAGGAAGAGGAGGAGAAGAAAGAGGAAGCTGTTGAAGTAATAGAAGTGGAAGAGGAGAAACAGTAGGAGGAGAAGGGAACAGGTAGAGAAGAAAGAGGAGAAGGAAAAGAAGGGGGAGGAAATGGAAGAGGAGTGAAGGAGAGGATGCTGAAGAAATAGGAATAAGAAGAGAAGGGGTATGAGGAGGAGAGGGGAGAAAGAGCAGGGAGGAGAGCGAATAGAAAGAGGGAAAAGAAAAGGAGGAGGAAGAGGAAGAGAGGAAGGGCTGCTGACGGAAAAGAAGGAAGAAAAGGGGTAAGAGAAGGAAGAGAAGTGAGGAGGAGAAAAGGAAGGAGTAGAAGAGAGAAGGAAGAAAAAGAAGGAAGAGGAGAAAGGGGAGAAAGGGGAGAAAGGGGAGAAGGCAGAGGAAGAGGAGGAGGAGGAGGAGGAGGAGGAGGAAGAGGAGAAAGGGGAGAAGGCATAGGAGGAGGAGGAGGAGGAGGGAGAGGGGGAGGAGTATCTCGTTGGCCATAAGCAGTCGGAAATGGTCCAAGTTTCGTAGTTAGTTAGTCTTCGGGATTGGAGTATCGTCTTTCGATCTGTTGACAGTAAGAGTCTTCGTGTAGCGCTGACGGGAGCTCTGTGTGTGTCTATTGCGGGGAGAAGGGGAGAGGGGGAGAGGAAGAGAGAGAGGAGAGGGACGCGGAGAGGGGTGTGAGAGGTGGAGAAGGAAGGGATAGAGGAGGGTAGGGGAGGGGTGAGGGGGTGCGACGGGCAGAGGGGAAGAAAGGGAGAGGGGGAAAGTAGGGAGGGGAAGAGGGAGTAGGGAGGGAGAGGGGTGGAAGGGAAGAGGGGGAGGGAGAGAGATAGGAGAGGGGAGAAAGGGAGAGAGAGGGAGGGGAGGAGAGAGGAGAAGAGGGAGAGAGGGGGAGAGAGGGGGAGAGGGGAAGGGGGGAGGGGAAGGGGGAGGGGAAGGGGAAGGGGAAGGGGGAGGGGAAGAGGAGAATGGGAAAGGGAGGGGGGGAGAGAGGGGAAAGGGGAGAGAGGAAGAGAGGGGAAACGATGAGAGAGGGGAAGGGGGAGAGGGGGGAAGGGGGAGAGAGGAGGGAGGAGGGAGAGGGGAGGGAGGAGGGAGGGGGGAGGGAGGAGATAGAGGGGAAGGGAGGAGGGAGAGAGGGGAGAGAGTGAGAAGAGAAAGGGAGAGAAAGTAAAAGGGAGAGAAGGGGAAGGGGAGAAGGGAGGGAGGTGAGAGAGGGAGGTGAGGGGGAGTGGGGAGAGGGGGAGAGGGTGAGAGGGGTGAGAAGGAGGAGAAGAAGGGGAGGGTGCGGGGGGAAGTTAAGCACTTCAGCCAAGTGCAATAGAAAACGGGGATGGGGGAGGTTAGACACACAAACAATCAACTGCTAATGGCCGCTGCAAGGCCGTTTTGGTAGCATTGTTGGAGTCTGTCAGTGGAAAGACAGCCATTTTGTTTTTATACAGCCGCCATTTTCTTTTTATTTATTCTTGCAAGTAGAATCTGTTCAGGCGTTTCAATCTGAAGTGAAGAGGAACTTTGAAAACCAAATTATTGCCTATTTATTTGTTCATTGTTCTTATATATATATATATATATATATATATATATATATATATATATATATATATATATATATATATATATTCGTTCATATTATTTCATAATCACGCACTGGTGTTAATCTTGAATTAATATTTACAAATTTATCTTGATAAATTCTTATCTGTATCATATTGCAAAGTGACATTTTTTCTTCATTTTATATATTTGTTTATTCATCATATGTTATAACAATTATTTCCTTCTTTTCACAACCCATTCTATATTTGCTATTTTGAGCAAAATTTTTCATCATTGTTATTTTGGGCTTTTTATTCATCATTTTACTAAAAAAAAAAAAGATAAATAAATGTTTAGAGTTTTTCGAACAGAGCAAGTTTGGCGCGCACTTTCAGCCAATCTACTCCAATTGCCGCCCATCTATCGAACTGAGGCTCTTTTCGGAGAGTTGATAGCCTCCCCTGATTGACCTTAATCGTTACGGTCAATTCCAGAAAGTTGCTCGGGATAAACAAAATCAAGTTGCCAAAGTTGGGGAAGAGTGGAGGGGGAGGGGGCAAAGGGGAGGCGGAAGGGGGGAAGAGGAGGGGAAGAGGAGGGGAAAGAGGAGGGGGAAGAGGAGGGGAAAGAGGAGGGGGAAGAGGAGGGGAAGAGGAGGGAGAAGAGGAGGGGGAAGAGGAGGGGAAGAGGAGGGGGAAGGGGAGGGGAAGAGGATGGGGTAGAGGGAGGAGAAGGGAGGTGGAGGAGGAAAGAGGGGAGGAGGGGAAGGATGGGAGAAGGAGGGGAGGTAAGGGGAAGAGGCAGAAAATGGGGAGGAGGCAGAGGAGGGGAAGAAGGGGGAGGAGGAGGGTAAGGAGGGGGAATGATGGTGAGGAGGAGGTGGAGAAGGAAATGAGGAGGAAGAAGGGAAAGAAGGAGGGAGGTAGGAAGAGAGGAAGGATGATAAGGAGGGAGGAGGAGGGAAGGAGGGGGAAGGAGGGGAAAGGACAAGGAGGAGGGGGAGGTGGGGAGGAGGCGGAGAGGGAAAGGAGGGGGAAGAAAGGAAAGAAGGAGGGAGGTAGGAAGAGAGGAAGGAAGATAAGGAGGGAGGAGTAGGGAAAGGAGGGGAGGAGGGGGAGGGGAGGGGAGGAGGTGGAGGAGGGGAAAAAGGGGGGGAAATAGGAAGAGAGGGAGGGAAGGAAGGACAGAGAAAGGGAAGGGAGAAGGGGTGGAGAAGGGATGGGGAAGGGAATGAAGGAAGGATGAAGGGAGGAAAGGAAAGATAGAGGGAGGGAGGTAAGGAGGGAGTGGAGAAATAGAGGGAGGGAGAGAGGAAGGGAGGAGAGGAAGGGAGGAAAGGAAAGGAGGAGGAAAGTAGGAAGACATGGAGGAAGGTAAAGAGGGAAGGGGAAAGGGAGGGAGGAAAGGAGGGAGGGAGAAGGTAGGAAGGGGAGAGAGGAGGAAGGGAGGGAGAAAGGGAGGGGAAAAGGGGGAGGAGGGGAAAGAAGGAAGTAAGAAGAGGGGGAGGGAGGTATGGAGGGAGGGAGAAAGGGAGGGGGAAGAGAAGGGAAGGGAATGAGGGAAGGAGGAAGGAAAGAAGGAGATAGGGAGGTAAGGAGGGAGGGGGGGAAAGGAGGGGTGAAGGGAGGGGAAGGGATTGAGGGAAGGAGGGAGGAAGGAAAGGGAAAAAAGGAAGGAGGGAGGGGAAGAGGGAGGGAATGAAGGAGGAAGGGAGGAAAGGAAAGAAGGAGAGAGGTAAAGAGAGGGAGAGTAGAGAAGGAGGTAAAAAGGGAGGGGGAAAAGGAAGAAGGAAAGGGAGGGAGTAAAGGAGGGAGGGGAAAGGGAGAAAGGGAGGAAGGGAGGGGGAAAAGGAAGAAGGAAAGGGAGGGAGTAAAGGAGGGAGGGGAAAGGGAGAAAGGGAGGAAGGGAGGGAGCGAGGGAGGGAAAGAAGAAGGGAGGGAGGAGGGGAAAAAGAATGAAGGAGGGAGGAAAAGAAAGAAGGAAAGAGAGAGAAAGGTAAGGAACGAGAGGGGAAAAGAGGGAGGGAGGGAGGGAGGGAGGGAAGTAAGAAGGGAAGTAGAAAGGAGGGAGAGAGGTAAGGACGGAAGAGGCAAACGGAGGGATGGAAGAGGTGAGGAAGGAAAAGAAAAAAGGAGGGAAGGAGGGAGGGAGGGAGGGAGGGAGGGAGGTAAGGAGAACGGTGTGGGAAAGGAACGGAAAGAGGGAGGTAGGAGGGGAGAGAAGGAGGTAGGAGGAGGGGGAGGGAAGTAGGGAAGCAGGGAGTAAGGAAAGGAGGAAGAAATAGGGAGTGAGGGAAGGAGGGAGAAATCGAGGGAGGAAGGGAAAGAAGGAGGAAACTAGGGAAGGAGGGAGGAGAGAAGGAGGGAGAAGGAAAGGTAGGAGGGGGGAAGCTGGGAAGGGGAAGGTAGGAGGTGAATAAGGAGGAAAGGTGGGAGAATGTAAATAAGGAGGGAAGGAGGAAAGGTGGGAGGAGGGAAGGAGGGAAGGTGGGAGGAGGTAAGGAAGAAGGGAAGGGATGAAGGAGGGAGATGGGAAAAGAGGAAAGGAGGGAGTGAGGTAGGAGGTAAGGAGTGAAGGTAAAAGGAGGGAATGAGGGAAGTAATGAAGGAAGGAAAGAGGAAAAGAGAAAAGGAAGGAGGAGGGAGGAAGGAAGGAAGGAAGGAAGGAAGGAAGGAAGGAAGGAAGGAAGGAAGGAAGGAGGGAAGGAGGGAAGGAGGGAAGGAGGGAAGGAGGGAAGGAGGGGAAGGAGGGAAGGAGGGAAGGAGGGAGGGAGGGAGGGAGAGAGGGAGGAGGGAATGAAGGATGGAAAGAGGGAGGAGTAAAGAAAAGAAGGGGGGAGGAGGGAAGGAAGAAGGAGGGAAGGAGGGAATGAAGGAGGGAAGGAGAGAAGGCATGGGAAAGAGGGAAAGGCGGGAGGTAAAGAGGGATTTAGTCCTGCTCAGAATCAATTTGTTCTAACATGGTCTTCCTCGATCCCAAGAAGACTCTCGACTACACTTTGGACTCCGTCGCTTTATTCATATATGAAAAGGGTCACCAGGCACGTGAGGCGTTGAGCTATCCTCTCCAGAATGTTTCCTTGATCTAATGAAAGCATCTATCACTAGACATATTAACATATATGAATAAAGCGACCGAGTCCAAAGTGTAGTGGAGAGTCTTCTTGGGATCGAGGAAGACCATGTTAGAACGAATTGATTCTGAGCAAGACTAGATCCCTCTTTACCTCCCGCCTTTCCCTTTTTCCCATGCCTTCTCTCCTTCCCTCCTTTATTCCCTCCTTCCCTCCTTCTCCCCTTCCCTCCTCACGCCTCACGTGATTTATGACCCTTTTCCTTTCATTCTGACTGTCGCCAGGCGATTCTATTCAAATATATGGCACACCCTCGGTATCAAAGGGGATATAGTCTCGTTTTTTCCGTGGTTTGCGGGGCTGAAACCCACCCGGACCTTAACTTTGCTTGTGGTCCTGAACTGTTCATCCATGAACGCAGGAGACGGTGTCTCCATGGGATGATGCCACTGTTAGCAATGATGATACTCGGAGGTCATCTGAGATCACCTCATGTCCGAGGTGAGTAGTGATTGGGGGCCATGACTCAGAGTGGATGCCCTTCATAACCTTTGACCCGTGGTCAGGATTCGAACACACGCTGATCAACCCTTTCCTTACCAATTGATTTTTTTTTTTTTTTTTCTCTGGTTATGGCCAGGTGTATTCTATTCTCTGCCTCCTCGATTACAACTTGGGTAAAATATCCGATGTCTTTTCCTAATACAAGAAAATGCCGATACTTATAAAATAAACACTATACAGAAAGAGACTTAGAATATGTAGAATCAAACGTTATAATCAAGGCAGAGCAAGAATTTTGACCGTGACTGTACATTATGCTCAATCTGTGATTGGACCGTTTGTACACTGTATTACACAGGTGATCTTGTTGTATCGAGTTGTATTGTATTTCGCTGCTGATAATGAAATCATCAGTACTTCAATTATTGAGGACAATTTTGCATCACGATTGAAGATCATAATAGGGCAATGAAGTAAAGTGGTAGATGTAGATTAATTTGTGAGTCGTGGGGTAAATGTAGAAACCTGGTATGTTCTAATCTAGGGATGTAAGGGTGTTGCTTAAAACGCGTGTACAGTTTTATGAAACTCTCATTTGAATTGGCGGTTTGCCTTATGAAAAAATGTCCGAATGTAATAGGAGAATGGAGAGCTGAGAATAAGACATAAGATGGCAATAATAGCAGAGTTCATCGGTAAAGATTTAGATATAAGGGAAAAAAAAATCCAGATTCTGTGATTAAATGAGATACATCTGCATAACCTACTCCGTGGTTAGAGCGAAACCCGTTGGTACAAATGTGAATGACGGAAGGACGAAAGGATAGATTAGAAAGAAACTCATTTTGGATGATGTTAGATGGCAAAGCAGGGCCTCTAATGTGGGAAATAATCAAGAGGTGGAGGAGTTTAGACCGAGAGGACGTTGATGATTTTTCTTTTCTATGGAGGATAATAAATCTACCATCCTCATGCCGAATGGACTGCGACAGTGAGGACTTTTCTTGATACCCTAAGGCAGTGGTTCTTAACCTTTTTTGGCAGCGACCCAAAATTTTGCACAAATCTAGCATCGCGACCCAAGCCTACATAGATATACATTGAAATTTCAAAACACTTCAAATAAATTTTCTGCTTTGGAGTTTTTATTTAATTATGGTCTGCTTAGAATCCTAAAACTAGGCATCATGTATTTTAATTATTACAGTATATAATTACAATGTATTTGTATTGGGAAAATAATTATTTTCTGCAAACCCTTAGCGACCCAATAAAATGGCTTGGCGACCCAAATTTGGGTCGCGACCCAGGGGTTAAGAACCACTGCCCTAAGGGGTTGAAGAGTATGAGAGAGTTCGGGAATCTGGAGGGCATGAGTTCGAAAACAGGGTAGTTTTCATGGGTTTCAGAAGGTAGAACCAAGAAGGGTGAGGGTCGAGGATCGTACCCAGAAGCCGAAACAGCTCAACGATTGGGAGGAGTATTGACCGAGATGGCTCTTCGTAGGAGCGATTCCATCAGAAATACACGAAAACCTCTTGAGGTGGAGAACTGAGAATTTTACTCTTCAGACCATTGGATTGCTGTGGGTACATTTTGTTGAAGAAAAAGGCTGCTGGTAATGGGATGGATTCCAACACAGAAAAGGGCAACAGCATCGACGTACAAACTGGTGTCTCGCTTACTAGATCCTACATTGGGCTCCATAGCGAAAGTCATTCCTAAGGGCCACCACAAAATGATAGAGATACAAAAAAAAAAAAAACTCCAAAGAAGAGAAGGAAGAGGAGCTTAGGAAGCTCCTGGTGCTATTGTATGTATGTAAAACCCATTTTTTTATTTCTCTGTATCCCTGTATATGTTATGTTTTGTCTGTCTCCGTACCATTTCATCTCGGGAGGGCTTGTCCCAAGAAGTGGACAAGCTGCCCGGTATCTTAATAACCCAACCACCCTTTCGTGTCCAGTTACTGATATTTCTTTGGCTAATGTCAGACGATTTTACTTAGCAGAAGCTTAAACTCCAAAACTGAATGGGTTACGTATATCTTTGAGGCGATTGGAGGCTTGGATGAGGAGATTAAATGACTGGGTGAGTAGGCGGTGGATGATTGTACGAGGAGATGATAGGTAAGAAGATGAGGGGGGTAACGAGCTAGCACGTGATAGGGTGATTGGTGAGAGGGAGGCTGATTGGAAAATGATTGGGCGCTTATTTGATAACCTGAAGGGATAGAGATTGATTGAGCATGAGATGATTTACGTCCATGTTCATCTTTTCACTTATGTTATTTCAACTTAACCTCATCTATACTGAGGGGTTGCCTATTCGTAAATTTATCTTGGGTAGCGTTCGCTGATTTGATAAAAAAAAAAAAAAAGTGTGGTATTCAGCATAGTAGGAACTAAACTTTTTTTATCCATGAACATCTTTTTATTTTTTATTCTGAATTTATTTGGAGGACTTTATTCGCCTAATTGGTACCCTTTCAATATAAGGGTCGTCTCCTTCCATACCGAATAGTACTCTTCCTTTGACATAGATGCCGCCAGACGATTTTATTTATTTCCTTATTACCCTTCGTAGCAAGAGAGTTGACACTACTCTTTCTCTCTTTTGTTTTTTCTCCCTCATAGTCATACATACACGCACACACACACGCACACACAAACACACACACACACACACACACACACACACACACACACACACACACACACACACACACACACACACACATATATATATATATATACACATACACATACACACACACATACACACACACACACACACACACACACACACACACACACACACACACACACATATACACACACATGCACATGGACACGCAGTCCCATTCTCTCTCTCTCTCTCTCTCTCTCTCTCTCTCTATATATATATATATATATGTATATATATATATATGTATGTATATATATATATGTATCTCTCTGTCTATCTCTATCCCCGTCTCCATTTTTTCTTTCTATCTCATTCCCTATCCATTCTTCTTTCCTTCATTCTTTCCCTCCCTCCCTTCCTCCGTCCGTCCTACACTGTCTCTTTCTCTCCCTTCGTACCTTCCTCCCTTCCTGCCTCCCACCTTCACTGGCTCCTTCACTGCCTTCCTCCTTCCCATTTTCTTTCCTTCCCTCCCTCCCTCCCTCTCACCCGTACACTCTTCTCCCTCATCTCCTCCATCTGCATTCCTCCGCAGTTTATCAACGATCTTGGTCTCTGTTTACGTTCTTGATCTCGCCAAGAAGGCCAAGCGGGTGAGGAGGTGGGGGTGGGGGGGACTAAAGCGTGTTGGATCAAAATATCAACCAATCAAACATATTTCTCCCTCCCAGCTAACATTAAAACGTGGGCAGAATGCTCAAGTTCAATTTACTTATTTCATATATCTATTTATATACTTTTCTGTATATCTATTTACGTATGTAATGTTTGCCTATCTAGCTATCCATTCATTTTTCTATCTATCAATTGTCGTAACTTTTTATCTACCTACCTGTTAATCTATATACCTACCTATATATTTATTCATATTCAACAGCATCGTTATGTCCATATATCGACCTACCATCTACACACACACACACACACACAAACACACACACACACATATATATATATATATATATACATATATATATATACATATATATATATATATATGCGTAAGTAACCACTAGGAAAAGTAAACTAACGACGCAGAGCGCTTTCGTATAATTACATCTTCAGTGCAGATACAAAGAAGGAATTATAAAATGAAGAAACAAGGTACAGAATATATGACATAGTGAAGAGGGCATTCGGAGAGGTAGTGGAAGAAGTACACGTGACGGACGTTTGAACCGCCCTGGTAACCAACAAGTATGGGAAAACTGCTCATAATTTATATTATAATTCAAATAGTTTTGAAATTTCATGAGAAATGTAACTATCTAATTTGTACAAACCTTGATGGAGATTAACATTTATTCCCTTACTAGATTTGATCAAACTTCATTCAATTAAATTTTTTCTGCTATGTTGTTGTTGTATGTGATGACTTTAGCGTTATCCCAGTCAAATTTCAAAATCATTTGAATTATAATATAAATTATGAGCAGTTGTCCCATACTTGTTGGTTACCAGGACGGTTCAAAAGTCCGTCACGTGTACTTCTTTCACTACCTCTCCGAATGCCCTCTTCACTATGTCATATATTCTGTACCTTGTTTCTTCATTTTATAATTCCTTCTTTGTATCTGCACTGAAGATGTAATTATACGAAAGCGCTCTACTTCGTTAGTTTACTTTTCCTAGTGGTTGTTTACGCATTTGTGAACACACGCTCCTAGTGTTTTTATTGCATATATATATATACTGTATATATATATATATATGTATATGGATAAGTATTTTAGACAAATTATTTGGATGATGGAGAACATAAACACAGGGGAAGGCTCGGAACCCTAAACACTCTAACGTTTCGTTCGCGTAGAACTTCTTCAGAGAGTGTATGTAGAACTGCAGTTGAAGTTTATGTACTAAATCTAATTATCTTTTCGGACACTTGGGAAAGGTCGTTTTTCTGGCGTGTTTTAGACCTTTCCCAAGTGTCCGAAAAGATAATTAGATTTAGTACATAAACTTCAACTGCAGTTCTACATACACTCTCTGAAGAAGTTCTATGCGAACGAAACGTTAGAGTGTTTAGGGTTCCAAGCCTTCCCCTGTGTTTATGTTCTCCATCATCCAAATATATGTATATGTATATACATATATATACACATACATATATATATATTATATATGTATATACGTGTATATACATATATATATATATATATATATATATATATATGATGTATATGTATATGTATGTATGTATGTTATATGCAGAGTCCACTAGGAAGAGGAAAAGCACACGGAGTCCGAGCGCTTTCGTGATATATTCACATAATCAAGGAGTACAGAAAAGCGAGTACAAAAAAGCTGAGATACAGAGTATCCTATTTATACTCTGTATCTCAACCTTTTTGTACTCACTTTTCTGTACGCCTTGATAATGTGGATATATCACTAAAGCGCTCGGACTCCGTGTGTTTTTCCTCTTCCTAGTGGACTCTGTATATTTGTGATTCACGTGTGGCTTGTGAAATCTATGTATATGTCCGTATATATATATATATATATATATATATATATATATTATATATATATATACATATATACATACATATATATGTATATATATACATACATATATATAAAACGTGTTTAATTTTGTTAATATAACTTTCCAATGTCCATTGGAAAGTTACTTCATCCCTTTTCTTTTCCACAGAACTCTACTTTCCGAAAGCTAGAAAGCTTACGAAAGGAATTAATTTCCAATTTCTAATTTATTTGATGTTGTTTTCAAACAGAATATATATATATATATATATATATATATATATATATATATATATATATATATATATATATATATATACATATACATACGTCCACCTTCATGTTGACCAACAATACGACCTCGCTGAAATTCAGATACTCGTAGGTCTACTGCTCCTTTTGTTTGTGGCATGCCTGATTAATCTTGCATGTAGTATGAAACATAAATCTAGGTAAATATAACATATTAGGTAAATTCGAATAGCATTAAGCATTGAATATGAGCAGAAATGCATTTTTCTTGATGTCTATTAAATTCTGTCATGTCTGTGTACATTGGAGAAGCAAAGAAAAACAGACACAGACACAGACACAGACACACACACACACACGCACATACAGACACAGACAGACATACATACACACACACACACACACACACACACACACACACACACGCACGCACACACGCACACACACACACACACACACACACACACACACACACACACACACACACACACACACACACACACACACACACACACACATATATATATATATATATATATATAAACATACACATATACGCGCACACTCTTTTCATTATGAAAATGTTACCTGCAAGGGTATCTTCCACATATACCCCGGAAAATATTTCTCGTCCTCCTTCTTCCTTACATTTTCTCTATCTGGTCATTTCACTCTCTTCTCCTTTCCTTTTTCATTTCTATTCTTTTCCTCCACTTCCCTCGTCCTCTTCCTCCTCACCTCCCTCCTACTTTTCTTCCCGTTTCCTTTCTTACGCCTTTCGCTAGAGCTTTCCTTTTCCCTTCTTTTCAATTTCCTTCACTCGTTTTTTCCTTCACATCCTCGCTTTTTTAATAGATCTTCCTCCTCTTCTTCCTCCTACTCCTCTTGCTCCTCTTCCTCCTGTTCCTTCTCCTCCTTCTTCTCCTCCTATTTCCCCTCCTCTTCCTCCTAACTCTTGCTCCTCCTCCTCCTCCTCCTCCTCCTCCTCCTCCTCCTTCTTTAGATCTGCTTTGTGTGGGATTAGCTCTTCTATACAGTGTGAGAGGGGAAGAGTGAAGTTCTGAGGAGTCTTTATAGTCAATCCCAACTATCTGGCCTAAGATCGAAGTAGACTATAGTCCGGAAGGGATGGGGGGGGAGGGGGGGGTTGAGCTGTTGTATTCAAGTCTCGAGTCAAATCAGAGCCACTAACTCGAGACAAGTTTTGCTCGGTGTGATTATCGCTCAACGATAATGGTTCACAGTTCGATGATGATCGTCAAGCGATTGCCTAGACCACTGAATCTTTTTTTTTTTTTTCGAACGGGGCTGTTTTCCATCGAGATGCAAAGCATGAGGCTCATCGCTTTAACCCTACCAAACGCGTTTACCCATATATGATGCCAGGTAGGATACGCGTCACTCGCCGTTGGCTGTGGTAAGCTAATATATTACAAAGGATTACAAAGGCGGAGCATACCGACAGGAGACCTTTTGGTCCATATCTAGGTTGGATGCGAAAAAATGTATTGATAAATAAATAAATATATAGATAAAAATTATAATAATATAAATAATAATAAATGAATAACCTTATTATGTTCTATGTCATTCAGTGTCAATATGACCCAGAACACTTTCCTGGTGTTGACGTACTACAAAATTTTATTCTGGCTTACGTCTGACGATTCCGTGCAACTTAGATCAACTCTTGTGTCATATATATTCCCACGGGACAAAACATACATTTTGGGATTATAGACAGACTATACTGTAGTGCGAAGAAAGAAGGAAAAGAAATTACTGGATTCAAAACAGGAGTCTCTGTCTTGCCTTAGGATAGAGATTGTAGCCCTTGGGGACGGCGTTGAGAAGAGCTGTTGTTATCAAGTCTGACACTTTTGCCTGAGGATAATGAAGAGACTAGTTCGCAACATTGCTGAACTTTGTTTACTTACTATACGGATATACTTTTGAGTTTCGCAACTAGCTATTTTGTTTCTGCTATCTGTGCAGCCGCCCGGTTTGAAACAAGCTGTTTTGTTTCTGCCATCTGTACGGGATTGTGTGTCACTTTTGTCTCCTGCTGTGACACACGTTCTTTTTTAATGTAATTTAAAATTTTAAATACAATTCACTGCGTTGTAGACGGCCCGTCACTTGCTACAGCATTTTATTAGTTTAAACTTCATTGACATGCAGAGTAATGTTTATTTGAGTCTTTTACTTTCTGCATTGTTCCTCACCCCAAGCCAAATCACCCTGTCTATACTATATGCCATATTGACGAGTTAAACACAGCTTTTTCAAGTACTTGAAAAAGCTGTAATAACCGGAACGTCGTACAAATAAAGGCTCCGTCCTCATACAATGTTTAGCTCGTCAGTCTTGTCGGCAACTGCTACTTTCACGAAAATACGCCATATTCTCTTCTACCTTGCCTGCCGCTAAAATATTTCATTCACCTTTTCGTCACCCTTTCTCTAGTAGCAAAGGTAACACGTGAGTTCCTGGGTTCAACCTTGCTATATCGTGCAATCTTAT
>NC_134800.1:40174687-40177187 GCF_046742065.1 Oratosquilla oratoria
TCTCCATTCGCTCCCATAGGGTCTGGGAACCCGTGCGTTTGGTCGTGAGGTCCCCGCAAGACCTCGTTCAAGTTCAGGGGCTCCCGTGTTTACGTAGACAATTCTTGACGGTCAGGTGTGTCCAATGACTCTCCGGAGACGCTTTCTTGAATACCCACGAAATTGATGCAGACACTTAACGACCGATCGTCGATAACCATGCCGATTACTCGACGATCATTATGGGTGATTAAAACGGGATGTTGAGGTTTAGGTGGGTTGGGGGTGATTGGCAGATGATGATTGGCATGGGATGAGGCAACGGTGATGAGCCGATCGCCGCTTATCGACCGATGCCAATCCGTTAAGGTTTATGGGGACTATCTCGGCCTCCATAGACTTGATGGCATAAAAGTGTAACGACTGGTCGAGAGGAGCGACAAACTTGACTTTATTGCTGCACACAAGATTGCTTCGTGGGCGTGTATGTGTATGTGTGTGTGTGTGCGTATGTGTGTATAATTCACCATGGTCTTGGATCACATGTTGGACTCGTGATCGACAGCTACTACCCTCCCGGAAGAGAGCTCAGAGCTTATATATGACCGGTGTGTGTGTGTGTGTGTGTGTGTGTGTGTGTGTGTGTGTGTGTGTGTGTGTGTGTGTGTGTGTGTGTGTGTGTGTGTGTGTGTGTGTGTGTGTGTGTGTGTGTGTGTGTGTGTGTGTGATTCACCACCATGGTCTTGGATCACGTGTTGGACTCGTGACCGACAGTTATTAACCTCCCGGATGAGAGCTCAGAGCTCGTATGACCGATCTATGGGTAATAATGTGACTTTACACGCACACATACCTCCTCGCCCACGAGAGTTGTAGTAACAATCCGCAGCGCAGTGATACTGAAATTATTTCAGCCCTGGGCGGGATTTGAACCTGGACTATCGTAGTGGCAGGCGAGAACTCTAACCACCGCGCCACGAGGTTGTGTGTGTGTGTGTGTGTGTGTGTGTGTGTGTGTGTGTGTGTGTGTGTGTGTGTGTGTGTGTGTGTGTGTGTGTGTGTGTGTGTGTGTGTGTGTGTGTGTCTGTGTGTATGTGTGCGCACGCCTGAGGTGGCTACTTGAAGGGTGGAAATATTTGTGTGCATGCAAAGAGAGAAAGTGAGAGAGAGAGAGAGAGAGAGAGAGAGAGAGAGAGAGAGAGAGAGAGAGAGAGAGAGAGAGAGAGAGAGAGAGAGAGAGAGAGAGAGAGAGAGAGAGAGAGAGAGTGAGAAAGAGAGAGACGAAATATTTATGAAATCTTGAGTCAGCATCAGTATGATGAAAACATTAAGTTCTTCAATCAACAGATATGTCTTGAGATGTTCAATCTACTTTGAATGTAACTGATAATGATAATAACTGCTTCCTCAAAATTCATGTATCAGAAAACCCGCAGCCCCAAAGCGACTGGCAACGGTCCTTGGGTCCTCCCATAGATCTCTGAGAGGAACTTCAGCATTTTTGTCTTTGTTGTTTTAATGTAGGGCTTTTATGTTAAGGGCTAAAATTAGGAGGGACGGTCGCCAGCTACCAGCTCCCAAGGAGCAAAAAGACGCAATAAATATAATCAAAACTGATGGATAGAGATCTTGGGCCCAGCCCTGAGACCGACTGTCAGCCCCTCATGGTTGCACCTCACGATGGAGTTGAGGTGGGTTGACGGGTTTTGGTAGTGGACAGGTTCATCGAACTGGACCCCCTCAGTGATAAATAAAAAACATAATCGATATTTGTAAAGAGAGATGATTATAATTGATCACATTTCCAAAGAACACACATGTATATTAACTAAGCCTAGCTCTTTTTGACTAGCTTTTTCTTGCTCCACGAAGACTTCAATTTAATGATACTAGACAATAATGAGTTCACGTGTCTTTCTTTCAAAGGTATTTACAAGATGTAATTAGATGTAATAGTGTTATTGTACATAAAACTGGGCATGTAACACGCAGTGATTTTTCCACCGCTTGTGTGTGACACTTTGGCAACACATAAAATCCATCCCCAGTCACAAAATCCATCGTCATATTCTTCAGAAGTAAGTTGTGCGAGTTCTGATGCGCTTGATAATACCTTATTTTTTCACTAAACCTTGCTACCATAAGACATAACGGTTAACATAGGTCGTTGGGCTTATGGGCAGTTTATATATATATATATATTATATATATATATATATATATATATATATATATATATATATATATATATATATATACATATATATATATATATATATATATATATATATATATATATATATATATATATTAGATCACCCGTGACCCTCTGAGTCAAATAAAATTTTAAATGATACGTTGTTAATAAAATGGTAAATAAAATCTTTATTAAGACAATGTTCTTATATTTACAATATTCTTTGTACAGTTTGAATGATTCAAAAACACTTTAATATTTTTCTTTTGCTTAACTCTACTCAGCGCAACATATAATTGTCCATGCCGAAATACAGGTTTGTCT
>NC_134800.1:40182187-40184687 GCF_046742065.1 Oratosquilla oratoria
GAGTCTTAATTACATTTCTTCTCTTTGGTCGCAAATATCCTCAGAATCAACACATTATATCTTGAGACCTTCCGATTCGGGTGTCGGACAGGGCAATGTGACGTCATTGCTCTGCCCTGCCTTCCTGCGCGTGGATCAACTCAGCATAAACCAATGTCGGTTTTTCACTTCAGCCGTTTCCAGTCGACATGACGTCACAGATTTTTCGCTTTCAGTCGAGTCTGAGACCCCCAAAGACAAAGAACGGATGCTTGACATAATCGAAGAAAGGAAGCTGAGGAGGAAGAAATGGGGGTAGCTGGGGGAGCTGGGGAGGAAAAAAAGGAGAGTAAAGGGAAGGTGGGGGAGGGAGGGGGGTACTTGGGGGAGGGATTGGCGACTTAATCAGCCATTTCGTCGCGCACCGCTGAGCTTTTGTAACCGGCGCCATAAACCATGCGGCCATTAGACACTTTATTACGACGTTGGAAGGGGGATGGGGGGCGGGAAGGGGGGGGGGGAAGAGACACGGGGATAGGAGCGGAGGTGTGGGGTGTGGGAGTAGTTCAACACTCCCAAAGCAATCCCACACTCCCATCGTCTATCCTCTTCCTTCCCCATCCCTTCCCCTCCCTTTTTGATTTTTCCCTCTTTGATCCCATCTCCTTACTATCTCCCTCCTTCCCTCCCTCTCTCTTAACCTCCCTCCCTTACTCCCATCCTCTCTCCCTCCTTCCCTCCCTCCCTCTTAACCTCCCTCCCTCCCATCCTATCTCCCTCTCTCCCTCCCAACCTCCCTCTCTCCCTCCCTCCTTCCAACCAGATTAAAAAAAGATTCAACAAAAACTCCTCCTGTCTTGTATCATCCGCTTCCCTCCTTTTCTCTTACTTTCCTTCCCCTTCCCTCTCCTCCCTTTCCCTTTCCTCCCCTCACTTCCCCTTTAATCCCATTCCTTCCCCCTTTTCTCACCTCATTTCCCCTTTCCTCCCCTCCCTTCCCCTGTCCTCCGTTCCCTTGCCCCTTTCTCCCCTCCCTTCCCTTTACCTTCCCTCTCTTCCCCTTTCCTACCCTTACTTACTTTTTCCTTCGCTCCCTTCCCATTTCCTCACCTCCCTTCCCATTTCCTCCCCTCCCTTCCCCTTTCCTCCCCCTTCCCATTTCCTCCCCTCCCTTCCCCTTTCCTCTCCTCACTTCCCGTTTTCTCTCCTCCCTTCCCCTTTACTCCCCTCCCTTCCCCCTTTCCTACCCTCCCTTCCCTTTCCTCTTCTTCCTTCCTCTTACCTCTCCCCCTCTTTCCTCCCCACCCTTCTCCTTTCCTCTTTTCCTTTCCCCTTTACTCCCTTCCCTTCCCCTAACCTCCTCTCCCTTCCCCTTTCTTCTTTTTCTTTCCCCTTTCTTCCCCTCCCTTCCCTTCTCTTTTCCTCCCCCTCACTTCCCTTTCTTCCCCTCCCATCCCCTGCCCTCCCCTTCCTTCCCCTTTCCTCCCCTCATTTTCCCTTTCCTCTCCTCACTCCCCATTTCCTCTCCTCCCTTCCCCTTTACTCCCCTCCCTTCCCCTTTCTCTCCCCTCCCTTCCCCTTCCACCACCCTTTCCCCTTTAATCCCGCTTCCCCCTTTCTCCCCTCCCTTTCCGCTTTCCTTCTCTCCCTCCCATTTCCCCCTTTCCATCCCCCTCCCCTTCTACTTTCTTCCCTCTCACTTCCTTTCCTCCCTTCCCCTCCCGCTTTTCCCCCCCCTTCCCCCCTTCACCTCTCCCTTCCCCCCCCCCGTTCCCTCTTCCTCCCCTCCCTTCCCCTTTCCTTTCCTCCGCCCTTCCTCAGTTCTTCTCTCTATCCCTTTCCCCTTTCCTCTCATCACTTCCCCCTTCCTCTTCTCCTTTCCTCTATCCTCCTCTCCTTTTCCCTTTCCTCCCCTCCCTTTCCCTTTCCTCTCCTCTTTTTCTGTTTCTTCTCCTCCCTTTCCCTTTCCTCCCCTCCCTTCTCTTTTCCTCACCTCCCTTCCCCTTGCCACCCCTCATTTCTCTTTTCCATCCCCTCTTCCCCTTTTTTCCCCTCCCTTCTCCTTTCCTCCTCTCCGTTTCCCTTTCCTCCCTTCTCTCCCTTCCCCTTTCTTCTCCTCACTTCCCCTTTCTTCCCCTCACTTCCCCTTTCCTCCCTCCGTGTCCGTTTCCTCCCCCTTCCCATCTCCTCTCCTCCTTTCTCATTCCCCTACCTTTCCCCTTTCCCCTTTCCCCTTTCCTCTCCTCCTTTCCCCTTTCCTCCCCCGCCTTCCCCTTTCCCCTCTCCCCTCCCCTTCCCTCCCCTCCGCTTTTCCATCCTTTATTTCTTTTCTTTTACTAAATAGAAAAGGAGGGAATACACCATTTGACACTTCTGTAAAAACTCTCCACTTCCTCTCATCCTCTCCCTTCCCTCAACTACCCTCCATCATCTCTTTCTTCCCTCTTTCCTACCACGCTGGAGGAGGTGGAGAAGTGGAGATGACAACTCACCCCGCAGCGGAACAAAATCGCCGGGACTT
>NC_134800.1:40187187-40194687 GCF_046742065.1 Oratosquilla oratoria
AGAGGAGGGGTATGGGAGTGGGAATAGGGAGGTTAATAGGAAGGATGTGGGAGAAGAATAAGGAGAAAATGGAATGAAGGGATGGAGAAGGGGGAAGGGGAGGGGTGAAAGGAGAGGAAAGGAGGAGAGAAGGAGGATGGGAGGAGAAGAAGAGTGGGGCAAGGGAAGGGGAGGAAGAGAGTGATGAGACGGGATGGGAGGAGAAAAGAAGAAAAGGGAAGAGGAGGGGAAGGGAATGGGAGTGGGAATGAGAAAGGATAATAATAGGAATAGGAAGAGGAACAGGGAGGAAGTGAGAAGAAAAAAAATGCGAAGGAGGAAAAGAGCAGGGAGGAGGAGAGGGAAAGGAGAGGAGGAGGGAGAGGATACGGTCGGGAGAGGGAGGAGGGGGAGGAGGGGAATGGGTGTGGTTGATATATAATTGGAAATGGGGACGGAATGGGGAGGACGTGAGAAAGAGAGAGGATGTAGGGAAGGGATAGGTGAGACGATATCGAGGCATATTATTTTGAAGTCCATCTTTCGGGCTTATGGTCCTCTCATCAAGGTCAGACCCCAGATGACCCTTTACGTACCAAATGGGACTCGAACCTTTTAGTTCTTGCTGTCGCCAAGTCATTTTATTCATCTCTGTGGAACTATCTCGTTAGTGTTTTCTTTTTCTTTTTCTTTTGATGCCCCATGTCACCTTTAAGACCCTGTTTACACTAACGGCTTGCACCGCGCGGAAACCGCGGTGGTACCGCATAGTCAAGAAAAAACTGCGCGTTGTGTGTGAACGCCTCCATTGACTTATATTGTAACTGAACCGCCGCGGTTCAAACCGCTAGTGTGAACAGGACCTAAAGGCTTTGCTAGAGTCAGAAGACTATTCACCTCAAGCGGTTCCGCGATGACACCAAAGGGGTGTCACGGAAATGAATGAAATAGCTAGGCGATAGTCAGAGTAAGAGGAAAAGTGTTACCCAAGACGGCAGGGGTTTGTCCTAAGTTGGTCCCTGATGGCTTTCAGTTGAATGAAATCGTCAAATTGTAGCCAGAATAACATTTACAGTGTACGTCACTGTAGCTACGATGTTGAGTGATATTAGCCCCATCGTTCCTTCAGTAATATTCAAATCTATATAAAAACGAGAAAGAAGACTTCTTAATGTGGGATAGAGGGAAAACCAGAGGTTTCTGAAATAATTTTAGACATACAGTATTCCAGCCTCGCGCATTGATTTACTGAATAACATGAAAGAACAGCCAGAACATAAAATTAGAATTATTTTTGACTAATGGTAGTAGACGCGAGCATTTTTTCATCCTTTGAACTGCAATGAGGTAAATGCAATTAATCGAAGAAGACACAGACAATCGAGCGGCGAGTATCTTTTCTTAGTACCGCAAGAAGACCTGGTAATGAGTGACACCCTTGCACGGCAGGATTTGTTGAAGTCACCCCTTCACTTGTGACAACCTATATATTTTTATAAATGTACTATGTAAATGATATTCCTTTTCAGCAATTGTCATGTATCATATATATTTTCTTTTGATAAATAATCTATAGTAATCACATATGATTTGTTGTCTATTACCAAAGGCTTTTGTCCCTAATTGTTGTATGCGTAAGTGTTGCTACCGTTTTCTTTAGCCGATTGATATATAGATAGGATCAGTGTGGGAAAGTAGAAGAAAAAATAACAATACCGTAGGTTGGGGCAAAAGTAGTTGCATGGGGTAAAACTGGCCATTGTCTTTATTGCAAACCTAATTATGACAGCTAGGCAGGGAAATAAAACCACCAGGTACTACGTGTTTTTAATTCCTTCCTTTATTTCCTTGACAAACATAATTAGGTATATAACGAAGACAATGGTCAGTTTTAGCCCACGTGGCTACTTTTGCCCCTTCTTGTCGATTGCAGCCTCTTCCTTTGATTCCTACTCGGACACAATCTCGGCTTAGCCACAGCAGCTGACACTGCCAGGACAGCAAGCGGGAATGGGACGGGCAATCGGGAGTACTCCCAAAGGGAACACTTAGGGACGAGGTCTCAATTGTTCTGGTCCCATGGGAGATCGCCAAGCCGGGGGGGTCCCCTTTCCGTCCCCATCGATCCCTGTGATCCCCTTTTTAGGGCTTTTAAATCCTCATTTCCGATTATCATCTCAGTTCCATCCTTACATCATCTTCACCTTCTCCTCTTCATCCTCCCCACTGCTTTTTTTAAAAGAATCGTCATGCGGCAATTATAGAATTACAATCTATAACAAAGTTAGCAAGATGGTGCTTATGATAGATTTCTTCAGTACTGCATTTATCTGGAACTAAAATGAAATTATCTCACACTAATTCCAATATTAATTAATTAACACAATGATTGCTAAGAATGTCATCGAGCTGAGGGAGTTAATAACCATTACGCCCATACCAGTGATTGCTAATTCATTTGGCTGCTGTAGCATTTAGGGCAAAGGTGACACATTTCATCGCAGCTAAGCACCTCCTAGCGTAGGCTCCTCACTGTTTAACGTAAGACATTTTTAGGCATCGGGATGCTATCATTTTGCCTCTTTCATTCTCAATCTCGATTTGCGCCATTTTTATGTCGCCAGGCAATTCAACTCGCCCAAGGTGAGAGAGAGAGAGAGAGAGAGAGAGAGAGAGAGAGAGAGAGAGAGAGAGAGAGAGAGAGAGAGAGAGAGAGAGAGAGAGAGAGAGAGAGAGAGAGAGAGAGAGAGAGAGAGAGAGAGAGAGAGAGAGAGAGAGAGAGAGAGAGAGAGAGAGAGAGAGAGAGAGAGAGAGAGAGAGAGAGAGAGTACGTTATCGTGCTGAAGATGTAGATGCATCGCTACAGTAGAGTGCCTGAACACGGGTGCCTTAACACCGTTTTATCACTGGCAGATAGTACCTGGCGCAAGAGACTCTTCCAACCTATTACAGGCTGACGTTCGGATTATTCCTCTTAAGGGGGGTTTATGGGGGGGGGAGTAGTGGAAGGGGGGAAGGGGAAGGGGTAAAGAAAGGAAGAGGAGGGGAAGAGGAGGGGAAGAGGGGGAGGGAGAGGGAAGAGGAAGAGAAAGGGGGAAGGGGAGGAAGAGAGGAAATGGGAAGGGGATGGGAGGGTGGAGGGGAAGATGGAGGGGAGGGTGGAGGGGGAGGGAAAGGGAGGAGGAAGAGAAAGGGGGAAGGGAAGGGGAAGGGGATGGGAGGGTGGAGGGGAAGGTGGAGGGGGAGGGTGGAGGGGGAGGGGGAAGGAGAAAGGGAGAGATGGAGGGGAAAAGAGAAAGGGGGAGGGGAAAGGAGAAAAGGGGAGAGTGAGAGGGAGAGAGAAAGGAGGAAGAGGAAGGGAAGAGGGAGGGGGAGGGAGAATGAAGGATGGGGGAGGAGGGAAAAGGGGGAGGGAGGGTGGAGGGGGAGGGAGAGGGGAGGGCGGAGGGAGAGGGGAGGGGAAGGGGGAGGAGGAAGTGGGGAGGGGGAGCGGCGACGATTTAGAAAACAGATGAGAGTAAATGTGGAGTTTCGGAGGCAGAAGCTGTCGCGGTGTTGATGGCGGCGTTGAAAGGTTCTGCTTTCTCAGACTCGGAGACCCCAGCGATGACTTCAAGATTCTGCTTCTTGAGGACAAAGGTTGTCAAGGAGGCACCTTGGCTCTTTCTCTCTTTCTCTCTCTTTCTCTCCTTTTCTTTCTTTCTCTTTTTCTTTTTCCTCTCTTTCTCTCTCTTTCTCTCCTTTTCTTTCTTTCTCTTTTTCTTTTTCCTCTCTTTCTCTCTCTTTCTCCCTCTTTCTCTCTATTTCTCTCTATTTTCTCTTTTTTTCTCTTTCTCTCTTTTGCTCTTTCTTTCTCTCTCAACTCAGCAGTGGCTACACCAAATTCTTGGAAACAAAACATTCATATCATCTTCCACAATTTCTTATAGAAAACAAAACTATTGACCCCAAACTCTAAATACCTTCGACTAAAGGTTCATTATACAGTCAAATGGCTTGTCAAACTCGATCTGTCATACCCGGTTTGTTAAACAAATGTTTGAAGTTATGTTTGACCGTGTGAATAGAATATTTGGTTGTCAAACACGTTTGAGACATGAAATATAAGACAACGCACGACAGCGGCGAGAGGTTATCCACAAGGATAGAAGCGCTGGGAAACTACAGATGATAACAACAACTCTTTCTTGTTCTCTCGTCCTCCCGTGCTCTTTTCCTCCTAGTCTTTGTTTCTCTCTTTCGCTCCCCTCCCCCTCTCTCTCACCACGGCCCTATAGACTCTCAGCGTGGGTTTCATTACAAGAGGTGTTTGACGATGCAATGCGATTCGATGCGATGCGATGCGATGCGATGCGATGCGATGCGATGCGATGCGATGCGATGCGATGCGATGCGATGCGATGCGATGCGATGCGATGCGATGCGATGCGATGGAATTCGATGCGATACGATGCGATACGATGCAATGTGATGCGATTCGATGCGATACGATGCGATGCGATGCGATGCAATGCAATGTAATGCGATTCGATGCGATGCGATGCGATGCGATGCGATGCGATGCGATGCGATGCGATGCGATGCGATGCGATGCGATGCGATGCGATGCGATGCGATGCGAAGCTCAAACATGACAGAGAAACGTTGCTTGGCATTCTTCGCCCTGATTTTCAGGAAGTGATGTATGGAGAGGCCCTTGGATGGCTAAGGTCGAGAATGAGACCAATGGGACTGAAAACTGTCAGAGTCTTTTTAATGCATTGCAGGGCAGTGAACAAGATGCAGGGATGACCCGTCATCCAGGAGGTGCCAAGAAAAGAGGGAGGGAAGAGGGTAGAGGGGAGTGGAGTATGTAGGGGATGGAATGGGTGGGAGTGGTTTCTATGCCTTTGTTTTTTGGCTACCTCCCTTGTAAGTGGGAAAAAGCCTTTGGTATATGTATGTATGTATGTACTTAGTTAAGATGAGCGTCGGTAACCTCTGGGGTGTTAAGGTGAACGTATGAAGTCATTCGTTTTTCATTAACGATATCAACAGTATAGGTATCGGTGGTAAGTATGGTAGTATCAAAGTTAGGTCATCAGCAGGTGTTGTGTAGTTTTAGTCAATGACATCAGCGACGTGAGTCTCAACTACAACTGCTCTTTTCCAGACAAAAACGTCGAAGCCACAGGCTCAGAATAATTAGGCGTAAAGATCAGCAGTGGTTTGATATTACCGAAACCGTTTTACCGAAGTGGTAAAGAATGTGTGTCTTCATCCAAAAGGAAAGAGAAATGGGTGTGGAATAGGTGAAACATAAATCCGTTTACATGGCTTGCTATCTCCCTTATAAGGAGGAAGAGTCCTTTTGATAAATAGATACATCTACTGTATACCAATGGCTTCACCCCTCCCCCCCCTTATACGAGAAGGTAGTCAACTCAAAGGCACGCATCCACTCCCACCCATTCCATTTCCACCCATTCCATTTCCACCCATTCCACTCCCATCCCTTGTTTCCCTCTTATTTTAGCTCCTTGTGGATGACGGTCACCCCTGTCTCCTACCCACTGCCCGGGTCAGAAGCAATGCAGCAAGACACAGTACATCACAGCAAGGCAATAAATATAGATAGGAAAGAAATGTGCAGAGGCTTATGAGCCCAGTACAGGTCCTAGGTGGAGCTGCATCTAGAAAATACAAAGGTATTTTGGGAATCTAGCCTTTGAAAAAACATGGAGGGTCTAGTGAAAGCGCGAATGTGTAACATCAAACTTATCCATCTCATTAGCCTTCTGAATTTGGAAAATGGTTACAGAAGCTTACTTCGTCTTCGGAGACCCATCTATGGCCATCGAGTCATCGGCTGCAAGAAACCTTCAAGACCTTCTTCGCTCTCAAGGAAGTAGACTCTAAGATACTGTTCAAAATGAGGATCCAAATCTCAAATTTGGTTTGAAGTTAATTTCAATTCATTTTTGTAAACACTCTTAGTAATTTCTTGTGAAAGATAGAAAATGTATAGAATGAACTTCTACAAGACGGCGTTAATAGTAGACCAATTGACACTAAAGAAGAGCTATTCCAATTGTACAAAACTTCGTTCACTCGCCTTTTCCTATACAAGGTGAAGTCTTATTTACCTCCAATGGCCCGTAAGACCTCCTGATTTTTTTCATCTCTCTTTCTCGTTTCTATTCTCTCTCTTCTCTATTCTCCATTTCTTCTCTATTCCCTCTCTTCTCTACTCTCTCTTCTCTATTCTCTCTCTCCTCTCTATTCTCTCTCTCTTCTCTATTCTCTCTCTCTTATCCATTCTCTTATCAATTCTCTATTTCTTCTCTATTCTCTCTCTTCTTGATTCTTTCTCTATTCTCTCTCTTCTCGATTCTTTCTCTATTCTCTATTCTTACTCTTCTCTAATCTTTCCCTCTTCTCTATTCTCTTTCTCTTTGTTATCCTCTCGTTTCTTTATTCTCTCTCTTTTCCTTATTCTCCCTCTCTTTTCTATTCTCTCTCTCTTCTCTTTTCTCCCTCTCTTCTCTATTTTTCCCTCTCTTCTCTTTATCTCTCTTTTCTCTATTACCTCTTTCTTTTATATTACCTCTCTCTTTTCTATTCTCTCTCTTCTCTCTCTCGTTCCATATTCTCTCTATCTTCTCTATTCTCTCTCTCTTCTCTCTTCTCTTTCCCTATATTTTTCCTCTTCTCTATTATCTCTCTCTCTCTCTCTCTCTCTCTCTCTCTCTCTCTCTCTCTCTCTCTCTATCTCTCTTTCTCTCTCTCTCTCCTCTCTCTCTCTCTCTCTCCTCTCTCTCTCTCTCTCTCTCTCTCTCTCTCTCTCTCTCTCTCTCTCTCTCTCTCTATATATATATATATATATATATATATATATATGTATATATATATATATGTATGTATGTATTGCAAAAATAACCACAATAGCACGTAACTCAGCTCTACTGGTTCCATTTCTTATAAATGATCAAAATGGCTAGTGTCCATTCTGAGCCCCCTTGTTGGATCTATTTCTTATTCTCATATTAAAAATAACGAAGATTTAATCAACAAACTTAACAGTCTAGACCTTACATATGATTTCAAGTTAGTTTTGACATTACTTCTTTATTTACATGTGTTCCCGTTTTTTATTTGCTTGAGTTTCTAAGAAAAGAACTTCATTCACATAACTTACCATTACCTGTAGACATTATTATCGATTTGATCAAACTTTGTGTGGTTGACTCTAAATTTGTTTTTACTGATGAATTTTATGTTAAAAAAAATTGTATGGCTATGGGGAACCCCTTATCCCCAGTTTTAAGCAATTTGTATATAGAGTTCTATGAAAGGGAATTGTTACTTTGTATTCTCCCCTGTAAAGTCATCTGGTATCGAAATGTCGATGACATTTTATGTATTTGGCCCACTGATATTAATTTGGACAATTTTCTTATTAAGTTAAATGATTTAGTGCCTTCTATTAAATTTAAAACTAAGGTAGAAAAAGATACCAAAATGCCCTTTTTAGATGTTTCC
>NC_134800.1:40234687-40239687 GCF_046742065.1 Oratosquilla oratoria
ACATATATATATATATATATATATATATATATATATATATATATATATATATACGTATATAATATATATATATAATATATATATGTAGATATATATATATATAATATATATATATATATATCATATATAATATATATATCTATACAATACATACTGTATATATGTATACATATTTTATATATATATATATATATATATACATATATATACATAATCTATTTATATATATATATATATATATATATACACACTGTACGTATGTATATATATATATATATATATATATATATTCATATATATACATACTCTCTCTCTCTCTCGATATATATATATATACATATATATATATATATATATATATATATATATATATATATATATATATACATATATGTACAGTATGTATATAAATATATATATATATATATATATATATATATATATACATATACACATATATGTACAGTATGTATATAAATATATATATATATATATATATATATATATATATATGTATATATATACATATTTACAGTATGTATATAAATATATATATAAATATATATATATATGTATATATATATATACACATATATGTACAGTATGTTTATATATATATATATTATATATATATATATACATATATACATATATATGTACAGTATGTATACAAATATATATATATATATATATATATATATATATATATATATATATATATATATATATATATACATCGTTCTGATATAATATAACAGCGACCATACGTACAGATACGAGTAAACACACATATACACTATATATATATATATATATATATATATATATATATATATATACATATATATATATATAAACATGCATATACATCGTTCTGATATGATATAACAACACAACCATACGCACAGATACGAGTAAACACACACATACACAATATATATATGTATATATATATATATATATATATATATATATAAATATATATATATATCGTTCTGATATAATATAACAATACAATCACACGCACATATACGAGTACACACACACAGTACACAATATATATATATATATATATATATATTATATATATATATATATATATATATATATATATATATCTATATATATATATGTGTTTTGTATGTGTGTGCGTATACTGGTATCTGTGTGTGTGTGGTTGTGTGGTTATATTATATCAGAACGATATAGTTTATTTTTCAACTGATTTTGGACTAATGTAAAAAAAAAAAAAACTCTCTTAACATATGAAATCTCAATACGCTAAAAAAAATATTGGGAATCCACGGAATAAAATAATATATAGAGAACATGAAATCAGTGATAAATTAAGAGAATCAGTTAATAAAGGAGCATATCTAGCACCCACAAAATAGGTAAAAATTGGGAGACCCCATATATATATATATATATATATATATATATATATATATATATATATATATATATATATATATGCATATATATATACATATATATATATATAAATATATATAACTATATATATATATGTATATATATATAACTATATATATATATATATATATAAATATATATATATATATACATATATATATGTATTATAAAGTAGTAGCCTCTGTCTGTCTGTCTGATTATTTGTTTGTTTGATCACGAACTCCTAGGGTTTTAGAGATAGACCCCCATAACCATATATATTCTGATACCCTATCACTCAAGGTACTTGGATAATTATATTCCATTTCGAAAAGGAAACTATTTTGGTTAGGCTTACGGGTTAAATTTAGGAGGTTTATGTAGTATCCCCTTAAGTCGAGTAGTATTTTCTTTTACTTAAGAAATAATATGATTAAACAAACTATTGTATGTATCCATAAATATTATTTACATTTGTGAAATTAATGTTGCCACAAACCATGGCAGCTTTTGTAAAAAGAAAGCATGTTTATGTAAAATGGTTGTATAATTTTACCAAATGTTGAAATATTGGTTATTTTCATTTAATTTTAGTGCGGGCAGAAATTGTTTAATCGGAAACTCCTACGTTTTTGCAGATAAACCCCTATAACCATATATATTCTGAAGATAAATAAAGTAGATACATTTCTTCATTTTTTAGCTGTAGGCATTTATTGTCAATCCACATACACACGCACACAAAAGAATGTGTGCACATGATATTTGTGTTTGTTTATGCATGTATTTTCAAACTAGGGTTTCCCAACCTTCGGGAGGGGGGGGGGCGGCGGACACCTGGGAGGGTGGTATTTAAAGATATATTTAATTTAAAAAAAATGGTTAGGGTTAAGGGTTAAAGTTAGGTAGTTTATGGTGAGGAACACGCCACTAACGTAGTCCCCCTTTAAGTAATTATTTTTCTAACATAAGAATCAATATGATTGAACAAACCATTGTATGTGTTCATAAATATTATTTATATTTGTGAAATTAATGTTACAACAAACCATGATAGCTTTTGTAAAAAAAAAAAAAAAATAATGCAAATCTAAAATGACTATAATTTTACCAAATGTTGAGATATTACTTATTTTCATTTAATTATAGTGCGGGCGGAAATTTATTATTTACAAACTCCTAGGTTTTTCCAAATAAATCCTATAACTATATATATTCTGAAGATAAATAAAGTAGATACATTTCTTCACCATTTAGCTGTAGATATTTATTGTCAACCCATACACACACTCATACACGCACGCCAAAGAGTATGTACATGATATTTGTGTTTGTGTATGCATGTATTTTCAAACTAGGGTTTCCCAACCTTCGGGTAGAGGGGCGCACATCTGGTAGGGGGAGTGTTTAAAGCTATATTTAATTCAAAAAATATTTTGGTTAGGATTGAGGGTTAAATTTAGGTGCGGTATGGTTAGGTTAGGGATTATTCACGAACTCGCAGCAACGCGCGGGTAATCTGGCTAGTATATATATATATATATATATATATATATATATATATATATATATATCTATGTATATATGTATATATATATAAATGTATATATATGTATACTGATATTATTTCAGCCCCGGGCGAGAGTCGAACTCGGACCTCCGTAGTGGCAGGCCAGAGCTCTAACCACAGCGCCATGAGAGGTGTGTGTGTGTGTGTGTGTGTGTGTATGTATGTATGAATGTATGTATTGTGTATATTTGTGTGTGTACTCGTATCTGTGTGTGTGGTTATATTATATTAGAACGATATAATTTGTTTTTCAACTGGTTTTGGAGTAATGTAAAAAAAAAACTCTCTTAAAATATCAAATCTCAATACGCTAAAAAAATATGGGGAATCCCCAATACAGACTAACATATAGGTAACATGAAATCATTGATAAATTAAGAGAATCAATTAATAAAAGAGCATATCTAACACACACAAAACAGACAAAAATTGGGAGACCCCAACACACCATTGGACGAGGGCTAAGCGGAAAGAGAAGCGAAATCATTGATGAGTCGCGCTGTTGAACAAGGTGCCGAACGAAATTCAATTAAAAACCGCGGAGCCAGTGCCAGGTGGAAACAGTGCCACTTTTGATTTCGCCGTCGAAATATTCATTACGAGCAGGAGGGGGAAGCCGCTTGTCGCTTTCGCACGTTAGCTTTATCTGAGCTTCCTAGCAGTCGGGTCGCCCGCTTGTAATACTGGAGTTAATAAGAGAGGTGTTTGGAATGTCATTATGGATATGTTCACAAACGTGCACATGCAGACACACACATGAGCACACGCGCGCACAAACATACACACACACACACACACACACACACACACACACACACACACACACACACACACACACACACACACACACACACACACACACACACACACACACACACACACACACACACACACACACACATATATATATATATATATTATATATATATATATATATATATATATACATATACATATATATATATATATATTAGTGAACTTAGGGAGCAGGTTTTCATTAATACATTTTCTATTAAAAATCACTGCATACTCTGCGTTGGTGATCTTCTTAAGACTTTCTATTTTCCTGAGTATTTTCTTCTTTGAAGCAGGGAGAGAATATATCACATTTCCGAACGAGTCCATGTTTGGAAATAAAAAACAACATTTAACGACGTTTCACCTATACATTAGGCATCTTCTGGTAAATTTATTGAAGAATTTTTTTACAAGAATATAAATACAGAAAAATACAGAAAAAGAGACATAAAGGAGAGGTCAATTGGTAACACGCGTCATGTTCTGTTGGTGACACGTGACAAAATCCCACAATACCAACATTACACGGGACCAGCTAAATATAAGCACCTCAATTTTGGTTAAGGATACTAACAGAAAGAAACTGAAATGTTTAGAGGCTGTTTTTATTAGAGACCATATGCCATTAATAAATATCCAACAAAATGTGTGCGGCACTTTAGAACTCTTCGGAGCATCCCGCGTCACCAACAGAACATGACGCGTGTTACCAATTGACCTCTCCTTTATGTCTCCTTTTCTGTATTTTTCTGTATTTATATTCTTGTAAAACATTTCTTCAATAAATTTACCAGAAGATGCCTAATGTATAGACGAAACGTCGTTAAATGTTGTTTTTTATTTCCAAACATGGACTCGTTCGGAAATGTGATATATTCTCTCCCTGCTTCAGAGAAGAAAATACTCAGGAAAATAGAAAGTCTTAAGAAGAAGATCACCAACGCAGAGTATGCAGTGATTTTTAATAGAAAATGTATATATATATATGTATATATATATACATATATATATACATATATATATGTATATATATATATATATGTCTATATAAATATATATATATAAAATATATATATATATATACTTTAACACACACACACACACACACACACACACACACACACACACACACACACACACACACACACACACACACACACACACACACACACACACACATGCATGGCGCAGTGGCAGAGTCCGAGGCTGCCACTTCGGC
>NC_134800.1:40242187-40247187 GCF_046742065.1 Oratosquilla oratoria
ACAGTTATTTCAAATCCCACAGCATGATAGAAAAAGCGATAAGAAATGCCAATAAATACCCACACAGCGCACCCTAAGAAGATACTCACAGCCCCCCACAGCCAGCCACAGGAAGCCACAGTTCTCCACAGCCCACGCTGAAAAAAAAAAAAAAAAAAAAAAAAAAAAACAGGAATATGATATCCCTCCACAGTGCGCGGGGCCAAAGCCCCCACAGCGTGCGGGCCTCGAGTTTCACAGCAGCGCGCGCTATTTATCCGCTGGCTGGCTTGATGTGTGAGCGGTGGGTTGGATATGACTTGGCGTAGGTGCGTCGCCATTGTCATTTAAATTGTCTCTGCGGGGAGCCTACTCCAACACCGTGGCCCTCCCCTCCCCTCCCTCCCTCCCCCTCCTCTCCCTCCCCTCCCTCCCCTTCCCCTTCCCCTCCCCCTTCTCCTTCGCTCTCACCCCCTCCCTCCCCATCCCCTTCCCTCATTTTTGTCCCGTCCCGCCCTCCTCTCCCTTACCTCCTCTCCCTCCCTTCCTACCTCCTCCCTCTCTCCCTTCTTACCTCCTCTCTCCTTCCTTTCCTACCTCCTCTCCCTCCCTTCCTACCCTTCCTACCTCCTCTCTATCTCTCCCCTCTTACCTCCTCTCCCTCTCTCCCTTTTTACCTCCTCTCCCTCTCTTCCTACCTCCTCTCTCCCTCCCTTCCTACCTCCTCTCTCTCTCCCTTCCTACCTCCTCTCTCCCTCCCTTTCTACACCTCTCTCTCCCTCCGTCCCCATCCCCTCCCTCTCCTCCTCCCCTACCCTCCCCTTCTCCCTCCCTTCTTTCTCTCTCCCTCCCTACCTCCTCTCCTCTTCCACTTCCCTCACTCCCGTCCAGCCTTCCTCTCTCCTCTCTCCTTCCTCCTCTCCCCTTCCTTCTCTCCCTTCATTCCTACTTCTTCTCTCTCCCTCCCTTTCTAACTCTTCTATCTCGCTCCCTTCCACCTCTCCTCCCTCTCTCTTCCTCCCTCCCTTCCCTCTTCCACTCCCTTCCTTTTCTCTTCCCTCCCTCCCTTTCCCCATCCCTCCTTCCTCTTCCCTCCCTCTCTCCCTCCCTCCCTTCCCTCTTTCTCTCCCTCCTCTTCTCTTATCTACCTCCTCTCCCTTACCTCTTTCTTTAGTCTTTACATATCCCTTATTATCTTCATTTCTCCCACTTCCACTCCCTCCCTCTTCTCTGCTTCCTTTTCTCCTTTCCCTCTTCATTCCCCCTTTCTTCTTCTTTCCTTTCCCACTCCCCCGTCTCTCCTCTCACCACATCGTTGCCTCCTTCCTCCCTCCCCTCTCCTTTATCACTCCTTCCTTCCTCCTTCTTCTCTCGTTCATCTCCCCACCAATCCCCCTCCTCTTCATCCTCTTCCCTCCTTCTCCTCCTCTTCTTCCTCATCGTCTTCCTCCTCCTCCTACTATTCCTCCTCTTCCTCCTCTTCCTCCTCCTCCTCCTCCTCTTCTTCCTCCTCCTCTTCCTCCTCCTCCTCTTCCTCCTCCTCCTCCTCTTCTTCCTCCTCTCCCTCTCCCTCTTCCTCCTCCTCCTCTTCCTCCTCCTCATTTCTCTACATTTTACCTATTATTCTCCTTCACGCGATTCTTTGACTATGGGTGGAGTGCCACAAGGATCAACGAAATCGCTTGGCGACAGCAGGGGCCATAAGACAGATTGCCACGTGGTAAGAAAATGTTTGATCAAGACAAGCAGTGAAGAGGTGTTCTGATATTGTGACTGAGCTAAATACACTTAAGTAGGCCCTACACGATCAATATCATTGCGCAATATTACGTATTGTGCAATATTATTGACGATGTAGGGATGGTATTGAAGAGGCATACATGTTTGGATTGTACTATATATTGTGTCATTCTTCAAAAACATCACTGCACCGTCAATAATATTGTGCAAAACGGAATATTGCGCAATAGTATTGATCGTGTAGGGCCCGCATTAGATGAATACTTGGTTATGTATTCTGAAACTCTAGAAAGGGTGTAGAGAGTGGAGATAGGTGGTAATGGACATTGAACTGCCTAGTGTAGGCTTTATGGTCTCTTGCATTTTTTTCCATTCCTGTTCATTTGTATTATGTATCCCGATCACCCTAATTTCGGATTTTTTTTCTTCCTCCCCTCCTCCCTCCTCCTCCCTTTCCTTCCCCTCCTCCCCCTTCTCCTTCATCCTTGCCCTCCTCCATCTCCTCCCCTTCTCCCCTCCTCCCCTTCCTCCCCCTCTTCCCCTTCCTCCCCCTCTTCCCCTTCCTCCCCTCCTCCCCTTCTTCCCCCTCCTCCCCTTCCTCCCCTCCTCCCCTTCCTCCCCTCCTCCCCACCTCCCTCTCCTCCCTCTCCTCCTCCCCTCCTCCCTCTCCTCCCTCTCCTCCTCCGCTTCCTCCCCCTTGCTTCCCCGCCACTTTTAGGTTTATCTCCTCGCCGCTTTCTTCCTCAGCACCTTCTTCAGTAGAATAAATTATCTCCATCTCTTACAAAACAAATTAGAAATAAATTAAAATGAATAAATAAATCAAAATAAATAAATGAATAAATAAAAAAAACAAATAAATGAATATATAAATAAATAATTCACTGAAGACGACGACATCACGGAGATGCATAAAATCACCTGAAGACAGTTAGAATAAAATGAAAATTACCACCCAGTAGAGAAAATTGCTAATCGAGAACACACACACACACACACACACACACACACACACACACACACACACACACACACACACACACACACACACAAATATATATATATATATATATATATATATATATATATATATATATGTATAACATATACATATATATACATATATATATATATATATATGTATAGTATTTATATATATATATATATATATGCATATATATATATATATGTATGTGTGTGTGTGTGTGTGTGTGTGTGTGTGTGTGTGTGTGTGTGTGTGTGTGTGTGTGTAAATACATATAAAATATGATTGGCCTATGAGGCGCGTTAAGTTTAATTCCTCTTAAGATTAAAATAATTTAGGGTTGAAAAGGAAAATAGGAAGATCTGGTTTAACAGCAGACTGATTGATAGAGAACATTAGATAAATTTATCTTTAGGGATGACAGATGATAAGGGACATGGAATTGCCTAGTGTAGGCCTTATTGTCTCTTGCACTCTCGTTATGTTCTTAAGCCTCATTTACACGGAACAAGTTAAGAGGTAAGTGAAATGTGCAAGATACTTGAACTGTTGTTACATGTTTGAGCTTGTCGCTGTTTGTCTAGCTTACATTTTATCGTTGCGCTGTGCAATTGCGTCATTGTTGGTTTGCCTCTCTAACCGGAAACATGGATTTTTCGAAAGAAGGCTGCAGATTCTACACCTTCACAAGGTGGAAACTCGGGAAAAAAGCAACGGAGATCAGAGAGGAATTGTTGCAAGTTTTTCCCGAGTCTACTCCATCACTGGAAACTGTTTCCCGCTGGATTCGAGCTTTCGCAGCCGGAAAATTGCAGCTAGAAGATGATCATCGTCCTGGCCGCCCTTGGACATCCGTGACCAAAGCAATGACGGTCCGTGCACGGGCCATCATTGACGAAGATCCAACTGTTACTCTTCGATTCTTATCCTTGGAGCTCGGTGTCAGTTATGGGAGCGCACATGACATCGTGCATGAACACTTAGGGCTGAGGAAGAAGTGTGCTCGATGGATACCTCATTTGCTTACGGAAGAGCAGAAGAGCGAACGGGTGCGGATTTGTCGTCTATGGCTGGCTGAATTCGAGCCAATTCTTCACCACCAGAGACAAGCAGTCTAACATGGTGTGGTTGAGTGATGAAGAACCTCGACCTCAGATTCTGAAGGAAGGATTTCGCAGCAGGAAGCGCCTCTTCACCATCTTCTTCAATTCACAAGGACCAATGTGTGTGGATGTAATGCCTCAACAGTGTACTATCACAGCCCAGTACTACACTGATCACGTCCTTCCTCGAGTCCTGGAATATCAGGTCAAGACTGCACCAACCCGTCGCCGATCGCGCCTTTTGCTGCACCATGACAATGCTGCCCCCCACAAAGCTCGCCTCACTGTGCAGTTCCTGGAGCAGCAGGGGATCACACTTCTCCCCCACCCACCCTACTCGCCTGACTTTGCTCCCTGTGATTTTTGGTTGTTTCCAAAGATCAAGGGTGCGATCGCAGGGAAGCTGTTTCATCGCATCCAAGATCTGGCGCGAGCAGTCAATTCAGAGCTACGAGGTATATCGGCTTCTGAGTACCGTGAGTGCTTCATGAAGTGGCGAAAGAGGATGAAACGTTGTATAGAGGCAGGAGGGGAGTACTTTGAAGGAATGTAAGCCACTATTTGGATTTACCTCTGTACCGTGAAAATATATGGTATCACTGTCATTACTTTTTGATCACCCCTTGCTCGTAAGTGAGCAAGTACATGTTCACATAGGCCAAGTCAGACGCAAGTGGCTTGTGTGAACATGTACTTGCTCGTTTCCCTCTCCAGTTCAAGTAACTTGTACGCTTGACTTGCCTCTCAACTTGCCCCGTATAAACGAGACCTCATGTTCTTAATTAAATCGTTTACCAGCAGCTTGAATAAAATAACAGAGTTAATCTTACTTTTGAGTGCGAGAACTTTTCCTCAGTTGAAGTAGTTCACGAATAATCAAGAGGAAACAAACCAACGAAGACCGCATCAAAGTGCGGTTGCGACGCGGATATCAGGCGATCGACGGCGGTTTTCCAAATTAACCGTTATTGACCGGGAACAAGATCTTCCGGCCGAGATGCTCAATTCTTAGATCTTGATCGGACTCAGGAGTGTGAGGTGCACCAAGAACATCCATTTGTTGTACGTATGCAAATATACATTATATATATATATATATATATATATATATATATATATATATATATATATATATATATGCATGTATTTTGACGCAGCCCGAAGGGATTTCTCCCCGTCTTCTCCTTTTCTGC
>NC_134800.1:40252187-40254687 GCF_046742065.1 Oratosquilla oratoria
CATTCGCCAGAATAAAATGTATATGTGATCCCCATTGTTGAAGTGGCATTTTAAGAAAGGCAGCTTCCTCTTATCTTCGTAGGCTGTGAACAAAATAATTTGTTGGTAGAAAAAAATAGATAAATAAATAAATAAATAAGTAAATTAATAAATAAATGCATAAATAGAAATGAAGGAGAAAAAACACCAAACGATATGGAAGGTCTTTAGATCGAAATTGTCCAAACGACGTCTCCCCCCTTCACCCCTCCCTTCCCCTAATTCATCCTCTCACTCCGCCCCGAACTCCTTCCCCTGCCAGCGCATGCGTTGTGAAGGCTACCAAAGTGGGCGTGCCTCAGGTCACGCCCTCGCCCTGTCACAAGTTTTAATAATTCGATTCAGGGCTTTGGAGTCCCCCCCACCCCCCACGACACTCCTCCGAAATCTTCCTGTGGCGCGAAATTAGTCTTATCGTACTCAACCTCATCAATACCGGGTGACACTTTTCATTTTCTTTTGCCTCCTACCGCCAGACGATTTTATTCATCTCCGTGGCACTTTTTGGGATTCAAAGGGTGTTACCCCGGCTTCCTGAACACCTTCATTTCCGAATGGGACTTTCTTATTTTACTCTGAGTGTCTTCAAATCCTTTGCTTCAATTCCGTGGCACCCCTACTTCCTCGGTCGCGGCTAATTTCGTGGCCAATATCTTTAACCTTGTTGGTTTGCTAAACGTTACAGAATGGACGGGTCAGTAATTAGGCTTTCTAGTTTATCATCTCGTTGTTTACGATCAGCGATGCAGCGGAGCTTGCTGCAGTCCTTCCTGCGATTTATATATACATATATATATGTAATTATATATACATATATATATATATATATATATATGTATATATATGTATGTATATATATGTATATACATATGTATATATATATATATATATATATATATATGTATGTATACATATGTATATATGTATATATGTATATATATATATATATATATATATATATATATATGTGTGTGTGTGTGTGTGTGTGTGTGTGTGTGTGTGTGTGTGTGTGTGTGTGTGTGTGTATGTATGCACATACATAAAACCCATCACTTTTTTCTGGCCAACCACAATATGTATTATTTAGTTGACGGGAAGTCTTTTGGGTTATCTATTTTATCAACAATCTGACAATTTTTATTTAACGTACGTAACTATTAATTCTTCTGTCAGATGATTTTATTCAGATCAAACTTCATTATCATAATGATCAAAACGGGAGTGAATTTGGTGATCCATTAAGGGCAGTTATATATATATATGATCATGGAGAAACTAAACTCTATCGCAAATCACTAATCCTATTGTAAATCTGCTAAACTTATCACTCATTTGCAATACCAATCACTGAATGAACTCTTAGCCGGAATAGAATAATCTAAGGAAGCCACTTTAACCTCTCCTCCACCCCAAAATGATAGGCTTTATCGTAAAATAGTGGCGCTTTTCTTACCTGAATTAGAATGTCTGGCTTAATCTATGAATAGATAGATTAATACATAAATGAACAAATGTATAAATAGATGAAAAAATCAATCAGAAGGTAAATGAATAGATAAGTAGGTAAATAAAAACAAATAGATTATCAAATATACAAGTAAATGATCAATTAATAAACGAACAAATAAACAAACAGATAATAAGCAAGTGAATAAATAAAGAAATTGATGAGTAAATATAATAATACATATAATGATAAAGAGGTAAATATGCGTTTGCATCAATGTACTATGAAAACGCAAAAGCATTTCATTCGTAACTAAGACATATTTGATAAGACTTATGCGATATTATATTCTTGCAAGCCTCAGAGGCCAGTCCCAAGTGAATAAATAAAGAAATGGATGAGTAAATATAATAATACATAAAATAATAAAGAGGTAAATATGCGTTTGCATCAATGTACTATGAAAACGCAAAAGCATTTCATTCGTAACTAAGACATATTTGATAAGACTTATGCGATATTATATTCTTGCAAGCCTCAGAAGCCAGTCCCAAAGAACCCAGACACCAAAAGAACTGCTCTTCTGGAAACTTCCGGAGGCGAGTGGAGATGATTATAAGAAGACATCGGTTCTGGAGGCTGAAGACTGTTCCAGGAAAGTCTGGAATTTGGTCTCCAGAAACTAGATAAAATTTCTGGAATCCGAAGACGTAAGACATAAAAGAAAGTTTCAGGACTTCTAAAAGAGGGCAAGGCCATCGCCAGACCTCTACAGAGTATGTTCTAGAAAATACAGGTCTTGACAAAACTAGGTTATGATAGGTAATATTAAGTTATAAATATAAGAAAACATCGATAAGCAAATGATAGCATACATACACACTATTGGCTCATAAAACAGTTTGGGTGAATTTTCTTGAAGAAGTGTGTGTGTGTGTGTGTGTGTTGGTGGGAGGTAAGATTTTTTGTGTTTCCGGGTAGACACTCCCAACCAAATAGATTCGCTGAATTTAA
>NC_134800.1:40267187-40274687 GCF_046742065.1 Oratosquilla oratoria
TTCAACCCAGTTGAGAACCTATATACTAAAGCCTTCTTTCCCTTTATAAAGAGGAATAAGATAAATAGATAGATGTATATAATTAAATAATTGAGCAAGTGAATAGATAAATTAATATATGAATATATAAACAAATAAACTGAGATATTAAAAGATATGCAAACAAATCACTCAAACATAAGGTAATAATAAAAAAAAAATTACCATAAGCACCAAAATCATTAACAGAATCAGTATTTCATGATCACTACGACCACCAAGACATTGCAAATAACATAGCTACGACCAAGATAACTATCATTCATCACAAGCATTACCATCATCTCTACCATCATCACCACCACCACTAGGCCACCAACACAGCCACCACCCCCGTCATCATCACCATAAACACCACCACCACCACCATCACCATCACCATCACCATCACCATCACCATCACCATCACCATCACCATCACCATCACCATCACCATCACCATCACCATCACCATCACCATCACCATCATCACTACCATCACCATCGTCACCATCACCATCATCATCACCACTGTCACCGTCACCGTCACCATCATAATAATCAACACCACCACAATCACCACTATTTTCAACACCACCACCATACCTCTCCGTCATCAACACTGCCATCACCCCCATCACAATCATCAACACCACCACCATCACCACTATTATCAACACCACCACCACCACCATACCTCTACCACCCTTTCTCTCACCCAATCAATACGATTGGTTCTGTTACCAAATTCATCGCCCCGTCCACCATTAGCAGATATGGGGATTGGGGTTATAGGGTGGGCGGGTTGGTGATGGAAATGGGTTGTGGGTGTGGTTGTGGGTGGGGGGGTGATGGGGGGGAGAAGATAAGCAATTCTCTTTGGTCTTTAGGTCAACCTTGAACTGAATGAAATAGTCTTTTGATAAACATAAATTCTCAATATATTCCAATGAGAAGACGACTATCACTTCCACACGTCGTAGTACTTTTCTTATTAATTCTGATTGTCGCCAGGTGATTTTATTCACTCTTCTTTAAGGCACTCTGCGATATGTTGACAAATCTTTCTGCGCCAAATGGAACGATTTATTCTTTTCTTGGTAAAGTTCCAGAGCTACGCAAACACGTAATCTAACTTAACCTAACTTAACCTAACTTTACCTAACTTTATCTAACTTTATCTAACTTAGCCTAACTTAACCTAACTCAACCTAACTTCACCTATATTGGCCTAACTTGACCTAACTTGACCTAGATTGACCTAACTTAACCAAAATATTCTACAGTAAAATGGATCTTTCAAATGAAAAAACAAGCAAAATGTAACTTTTTTTTTTTTTTTTTTTTTAAATTCCAGTTGGAGTCCTTTATTGTGACGTCCTCTTGAAGTGAGGGTCCATTTTGACCAACAGCTTCTGGCTCTTGACAGACCATCTCCAAGGTGTCTCTCTTGGTAGCAAAGCGGCTAATGCATCTATTTCATACATAAATACTATTGCTGCAAATACTGATCGATTCTATGCAATCCCTTCCCATCCTTCCCTCCCTCCTTCACTTCCTCCTTCAGCCTCTCGTTCCCTCCCTCCCACTATCCCTCCCTCCTCTCTCTTCCTCCCTCCCTCTCTCCTTCCCTCCCTCCTTTTCTTCTCCCCTCCCTCTCCCCTTTATACTTCCCTCCTCCCTTCCCCCCTTCCTCCTTCTCTCTCTCTTTCCCTTCCTCCCTCCGTTTCCCCTTCCCTCTTTCCCTCATTCCTCCTCTTCCTCCCTCCCTCTCTCTTTCCTTCATTTCCCCCCTCCTTCTTTCCTTTCTTCCAGCCCTCCTATCCTTCCTTCCTCCCCTTTCTTCTTTCTCCTCTTCCTTCCTTTCCTTTCTCCTCTCCCTCCTTCCTCGTATCCTTCCTTTCTTCTACTCTTCCTCTTCCTCTTCTCCTCCCACCCTCCTTCACCACCTCTCGTTCTTGTTATTGTTCTTTTTGCTCTTGGTGTTCATGTTCCTGATGTTCGTGATGCTGTTGATGTTATTGTCATTCTTATTGTTCTTCAGTATGTTATAACAAAAACCGAAGGAGTATGATTTCTTTCAGAAGCAGCAGTTATGTAACTTCATCATACACGAGAACAGGAATACAGATATGCAAAGATGAAAGACAAAAATAAAACAAAGATAAAACAGAGATAAAAGACAGCAAAGGGATGAAGAAAGTAAAAAATAAATAAATGAATACACAAATAAGAATGTAAAGTTTTAAATAAATGCATAAGAGGATAAATAGATAAACAAATAAACAAATAAACAAATAAATAAATGAATAAGTAAATAACTCTATAAACAAATATGTTCAATAAATAAATAAATGAATAAAGAGATAAATTAATAAATCAATAAATAGTAAATTAATAAATATATAGATAAATGATAAATGAATAAATAAATGAATGAATAGATAAATAGATAAAATAATGAATATATAGAAAAATTATAAATGAATAAATAATAGATAAATAAACAAATGAATAAATAAATGAATGAATAAACGAATAAATAAATAAATGAATAGCTATATTAATTGGTAGATAGATTTATATATAAAAAAAATCACTTCTGTGTCTTTTTGTTGTTCTTGGTAGCTCTTCCCTATGATGCCACTCTAAGCCTCGCCTCCACTGTTGCCCGATGTTCCCACAACACAGAAGTCCTCCCATCACGCTAAAGGCAACAATAAAGACCACAGAACCCGGGCACCTCGTACAATAGACAGGACAATGTGGGGACAGTCTTAATGGGGCCAATGGGAGGGGGGGATGGGGAACGGGGCTGGGGGGGGGACTGGGTGGGAATGGGGAGTGGGAGGGCATGGTAATGGCCAGGCCACAAATTCAGCGCCGCTGGACAAGCTTCCTTTGTCATTGTGTCAAAACATTTCTAACCCTCCCCCCCTCCTCCCCCCCTCCTCCCCACCTCCTACCCTCCTCCTTCCTCTCCTCCTTCCCCTCCTCCTTCCCCTTCCTCTCTCCCCTTCCCCGCCTCTCCTCCTTTCTCAACTTTCCCCTTCATCGATAATTTCCGATTCGGTTTCCGTTCGTTGTCCCTTCGGGTTTCTCTCTCTTCTCTTCCTTCGTACTCCCTCCCTTCACCAACTTCCCTTTAACTTTCATTATTCTTCTCCCCATCTTTTTTTTGTTATTTTCTCCTTCCTCCTTTCACATCCATCTCCTATTCTACCCAACATCCACACCCCTACTCCCCCACCCCTCTCTCCTCCTTCATCTCCTCTATCTCAACCCCATCCCTTGTCCTTCCATCTTATCCTTCCTCATCCCTCATTTCTCTTTACTCTCTCCATCCATTTCATCCTAATTCTGACTGTACCTCACCTCCACCTCTCTCCTCCCCCCCCCATATCTCTCTCTCTCCATTCCAACACCTCTCCCTCCCTCTCTCCCTCCCTCCCTCTCTCCACCATACAGTCTTCCCTCCTACTCCCTCAGGTGTAAGAAGATATGCTAAGATTCTGTTGGCAGGTGTGGAGGAGGAGGGTGGGAGGGGGAAGAGGCAGGAGAAGTTGTAAGTGGAGGCAGGTAGGGAAAGAGAAACACATTAACATGGATAAAGGAAGGAAAAGGGGAAAAGAAAAGAGAGAGAGAGAAGGAAAAGTTGAGGATGTGCGTGCGAGTGAGGCTGAGGGCGAGATGTGAGTGAGGATAAGGTTGAGGGCGTAAGTGTGAGGAAGAAAGCAATGGTGATGGACGGTGCATGCGTACAATACATACGGACACATACATAAACGAGTTTACATACATACATGCATACATGTATGTATGCATGCACATACATATATATTAGGGGTGTGCTAATTCCTTTTTTTTTTTTTTTTTTTTTTTGGCAATGCCGATTCCTAGTTATCATTAATTGCCGATGCCGATTCCTATTCACTCTTAGTTGCCGATGCCGATAGCGATGCCGACGCCGATTCCACTTTATATAATTAGGGTATATTAGTTTTAATGTAAAGTAATTAAGCTATGAATTTTACTTGCTATATAATCTATGCAGATTTATACACACCAAATTGGGCTACTTTTTAACTATCTTGTTATGTATCTACTTTTTATTATGTACTTGTTTCCATAAAAAAGCTCGTTTACAAATATTTTTTAACCAGCGTCATTAAGCATAATTAATTAGAGGTTTTATTCTATAAGCCAGTAGTACATAATCACTAAAACAAAACATAAAATTGTATAAAACAAAAAATCTAAATAACACTTCTATGTTGTTGATGAATAACAACAATTTCTTATTAGACAAAACAAACCTTAATATAAAGTTTAAAGATGCTAACAGAACACATGTGATTTTATCTATAAAGATGCCAGATTGTTTAATTTAACAATTTTTAAATCTCTAAAGCCTACTTACAAAAATTATTCTGTATGTTCAAGCTAATCCCGAAACGTTGATAAGCTGCAGTGAAGTTGTTGATTGACTGTTGTAGATCATCAGCTGAGTGGCAGAAGGTAGCATTGTAATCCGCATACTGCAGTTCCGTGACGGTTTTGATGGTTGTTAGTTGTTTGGAGCGGAATTTAGCCAGGTTGAACAGCCCACTATCAAGTCGATACCTGATCTCAATGTCTGGGTTGTCAGATGGATTCTCGTACATCACTGCAGCAAGATACAGGGCAAAGAGTGTTGGAGCCAGGGCATAACCTTGTTTCAGCCCACACGTGATCTCAAATTCTTCGGACAACTTTCCTTGATAGAGCACACGTCCAGAGGTGTTTTCATGTAGGGCTCGAACCAGAGAGATGTAGTTGTCCGGACAACCGAAACGTTTGAGAACCCTCCACACGGCAGCTCTAAGTACGCGGTCAAAGGTTTTCTCCAAGTCATAGAAAACTATGAAGAGGGATTTTTGTTGTTCCCGACTTTTCTCCTGCAGCTGTCTTGCGCAAAAGATCATCTCAGTGGTTCCACGGGATGCACGACAGCCGCATTGTGATTCTGGGAGAATCCGCTCCGCCATTTCCTGTAGACGGCTTAGCAGGATCCTTGCAAATATCTTCCCTGCAATGGAGAGCAGGGAGGAACGTACTGGGCCATAAAGTTCTTTTGTTCCTGCATAGAAATTGCTAAGTTATGGGCACACTGTTGAAGCTCGATAGCCTTCTGTATCCACTATTGGTTCTAAATTTCTTGCAGTTTTGTCTGGCATAGTTTTTTTAGATCATGATAACATGCTTTCTTGCGTTAGCATCGGGTGTTCTGCTCATGGGCCAATTGGGTCATGCGTTTAGCATCTATGAGGCGACTGATCTCATTGTCGTTTTCGTCAAACCAGTCCCGGTTCTTGTTGTTGTTGTAACCAATGGTGTCCTTGGCAGCATTACTGATGGTATTGCTAATGAAGGTCCATTCTTCCTCCAGATTGTTGCTGGTAGGAATGGTGGCGAGGTCTTGACAGACTCTTTCCTCATAGATGGTGCTGTAGGCTGGATCTTTAAGCTTTGAGATGTCATATTTTCTTCTTGATGGTTCTTGAGAGCGGACTCTCAGTTTCCTTCGAACGGCAAGCGTTAGGCGTGAGACTACTAGACGATGGTCTGTCCAACAGTCATCAGCACCTAGGACAGCCTTGGTGACACGTAAGTACTTTCTATCACTTTGTCGGACAATAACATACTCCAACATGTGCCAGTCTTTTGACCTCGGATGTTGTTGTTGTTGTTGTCGTTCCCTAGACTGTCTGTCCGAGCAGTCCCGTCTCCCCAAGGAAGGCCACAGCCGAAACTGGGTTTTCCCACAAATCCTTTATAGAGTGTATGTTGTGTTGTTTGCGTGCATGATTGTGTATAATGCAGTCTTCCATTATGTGTTGTATGGTATGGGGTGAAGTGTTACATCCTGGGCAGCTGTTCACAACACGGTCGTCCAGCCTCTTCTGGTAGCTTAGAAGTGCTGGGTGGTGACCGCATCGCAGTCTGGCCAAGTGGACTCTGTCCTTACGTGGGAGAGAGAGGATTCAGAAGGGTGGATATCAGGGGGTCTGGCATGCAGCAGTGTGTTGTCTTTCAGTGTGTTAATGGAGCGGTGAGTGATATGATTATGAATATGTTTCCGGAGGCTGGTATTTGGTGGTTGTGGAGGAAGAGAAGAGAGTATCTGTGTGTAATAAAGGTCTTTGGGTGTAGTTTTAATGTTTCTTGGTGTGTGTGGGTGTTCTGCTATGTAGTGTAGCGGGTGTGATGTGTTTGTGGTGGCTGCAGCAAGTGTTTGTGTGCCTCTCATGTCGAGGTGGTCCTTGACTTTGAGGACTTTTGTTTCATGGTGTAAATGGTCTGTAGGTGATGTTGGGGGCCAATCAGCAGCAACCACCCCTGGCCATCAGCTCTACGCAGATGACCTCGGATGTTGCCACATAGTCTTATATAGATTTGGTAAGCGGTACATAGTGATAGTGATGGAAAGGTTATGTTCTGCACAGAGGCCCAGCAGGGAAAAGCCAATTGCATTACAGTTTCCGATGCCCTCTTTTCCAATAATGTTCTCCCTCAGTTGATGGTCCTTACCAACTCTCGCATTGAAATCTCCAAGGAGCAGGAGGTGGTCGCTTGGTGGTACTTTTCTGATGATGTTATTCAATTGTTGATATACACACACACACACACACACACACACACACACACACACACACACACACACACACACACACACACACATATATATATATATATATATATATATATATATATATATATATATATATATACATATATATATTCTCTCTCATATACATATATACATATACATATACATACATATATATATATATGTATATATATATATGTATATATATGTACTATATAAATATATATAATAATGTATATATATATATGTATGATACATAATGTGTACACACACACACACACACACACACAGACACACACACACACACACACACACACACACACACACACACACACATACACACACACACACATATATATATATATATATATATATATATGTATATATATATGTATATATATGTATATGTGTATATACATATATGTATGTATACATATATATATATATATATTTACATATGTATATATATATATATATATATATACCAATCATCGTTATCCTTTAATATGTTGAAATTGATGTATTAAAGTTATTGACTTTAAATCCTATTTCGCGCAAATGATTTAGATTGCCTCGACAAAGAGTATCATTACTTCTCGCCCGATGAGCCTCTTGAGCATTTGGCAACAATATCTGCGCTCACATTCCCCGAGAGGGAGCGGGCACAACGCCAGGATCATAACAGGTAGCCCGATCGAATTTTGGCTGCGCGGATTTTCTGTTCACTGATTCGCTATTCGCGGATTAAGTTCGCGAATCCCAGAGGTCGACGGTGATGGAGTTCATACAGCAGAAGGTCCTTGTCTCAGAGACCTATGGTCGGTGGGCCGTGG
>NC_134800.1:40279687-40282187 GCF_046742065.1 Oratosquilla oratoria
TGACGGCCTGGGCTGCATATAATAACTTCCTTATTTATTGATTAGTTAATTTATCCATTTAATCATCTATCTATTACATATTTATTTAACCATTTACTAATTCATTTATGTACTTATTATATTCGTTTATCTATTTAATATTTTTCATTTATCTATTTACTTATTTGGTTATTTATTAATTCATTTAGTTATCTATCTATTTATTTATTCAATAACTGATTTATTGATTTATTTATTGTTGATTTGTTTATCTATTTATTTATTCATTCATTTATTTATTCATCTATTTACCTATTCATTAATTTATAAATTCATCTATTCATTCATTCATTTGCATATTTGTTCATCTATTTATTCATTTATTTATGTCCTTATCTGTTGATCTGTTAACTAACTTATTACTTTCTTAAATTGTCTATTTACTTATTTGGTTATTTGTATATATTTTTATCTATCTATTCATTTGTTTTTTCTATTAATTAATCAATTAATCTATATATTTATTAATTTATTTATTTATTTATTTATTTGTTCATTCAATTGTTTATTTACTTAATTGTTTATAGTCTGAGTAAGAGTGCATTAAAATGCCTTTTGACATTAATAGACCCAGCACACCAACTATGGTGACGGTGTTACTGATGTGTGTGGTATCTCGGACTGTATTAGAGCTGGGCAGCTGATATGGTGTAAATGCTGGAACCAGAGAAACAACTATCACATTGGGCTATACTTCCTCCAACCTCCGATTAATCGGCGGTACCACCACCCACCGGAACTTTTTTTCCTCCGTAAAATCACTATGGCGAACTCTTTTGTTTTCTCAACAAAAATACATAGAATGTCATTTGATATGCTTGAGAGGAAATGATTTTCCTCGAGCATATCAGATTCCTTTCCGAAAGCTGTTGGCTGCAAATTTGCTCCAGCTGTCGGAGGAAAAATTGCCCAGTGCGATAACCCCTTAAGGTGGTCGTGGTGCAAGAGATTACGGTTGGTGCCGACTGAGGAGATAGTAGAAAGGGGGCAGAGGAGGCAGAGAGAGGTGGGGGGGCGGGCAGGGAGGGGAGCAGAGAGGGGAACAGGGAGGGGGGGGGGCTAAGGGGGGGGCTGAGGGGGGCTGAGGCGCAAATCAATAGGAGAATGTGGTTTATCTCCTTGTATCAAAGGACGAGGGCGCTTCGGTCCCCCTTACGCGCCCGAACCCACGTCCTACTTCCCGAAAGCTACTCCCTGTGCCACTTGTAGCCCCCCCTCCCTCTCCCCCCCCCTCTCGGCGTCATAGTCCCCCCTCTTCCTCCTCCCCCCACCTCCCCCAGGCATCGTCACCCTTCATCCTGAAGCCAGGATATTCTATTTATATTCTACATTTTGTAATTACCACACCCTTAACATGGGTACACAGTATACTACACCCTAGGCCACTGTTACCTTCGATTTCCTAAAGCATAACTTCACACTGTTAACTCATCCGCATTATCACCCTTCACCCTAGTGTTCTACTCTTTCACCCTAAGCTTTGGAACTACTGTACCCTGAAACTGAGATATTACAACATACACTACATTACACAATGTATACCTTACACACTACACCCTTGGACAAAAGTCCAACTTATTCACCAAATATGTTCTCTCTATTCCCTGAATACATAAAGGGTGAGACCACTCTGACGCAGACACATACGTGATAGATCACCCTTTACCCTAACCCAATAACACCCTATATCTTTAAAGCATGCTACACTGAACTTATCGTCCGCTTTGTGCCATTTTTCTTGAAGTGAATAAACTATAACATTTTGTCTCCCACAAGTGAACTGTATATAATGCAATCTTATGAATACGCCTTGCATCTTAGATGGGTTACTGGCATAGAAAAAAAAAAAAAAAAAAAAAAAAAAAAAAAAATATATATATATATATATATATATATATATATATATATATATATATATATATATATAATACTGACCTCCTTGTTTCTAACTACAATTACCTTCTCCGTGTCTCCATCTTCCTTTACTCATTCACCAAGAGCTCTCAATTATTCCAGGTACTTCCAATCCACTTTCTCCGCTTCTTTTTCTTCCACATAAGGGATTCCACATCTTCCATGTTTAATTACTCCCTCTCCATGCCATCAGTTCAACTCTCCTTCTACAATTAATTCATACATTTTTGTTTCTGTTCCATTCACCTCACATACCAAAGTCAGCCAAAAATTTTTGTGTATTTCCCAGTTGTCATATAGAGTGAATACGTACATACATATATGCATACATACATACATACATACATACATACATACATACATACATACATACATACATACATACATACATGCATACATACATGCAAACACACATAATACATAAATAGATGCATACATGCATATATACATACATATATGAATACATACGTACATACATGCATACGTATATGCATACATACATACATCCATACATACATACATGCATACATATACACATATATACATA
>NC_134800.1:40287187-40289687 GCF_046742065.1 Oratosquilla oratoria
AGCATGCCGACAGGAAACATTTTGGTCCATAACTAGGTCGGATGCAAAAAAAATATACATATATATAAATGATAAAGAAAATAGATAGAATAATTTTTTTATAATAATATAAATAATAATATATAAAATAAGTAATACATAGGTATAGTTAAATAATAAATAAACAGGTAAATAGTAAATAATAATAAACTGACAAATCAATAATAATAAATGGAAATCAAGCAAATAATAAATAAACAGGAATAGTAACAAACAAATAATCAAATTATATAAAATAAATGGCAGTCATTACAGCATCTTGCTTAAATGTTTATCTAAACGAATCTTAATGCTTTGAACTGAACTACATTGCACTGCCTCTGCGTGAAGTTTATTCCATTCATTAACTACACGGTTGGCGAAGTTGTTTCTACCACTTCCAAATTAAATCTATTTCCTGACAGTTTGAGACCATTATTTCTTGTCGGCTTCTCATTCAGTATATGAATTTTGTCATTTTTGATGTCAATCCCCTTTAGAATCTTAAATAACCGTATCAAGTCACCTCTGATTCTACGCTTTTTTAGGGAAAACAGATTCATATGTTTTAGTTGATTTTCGTATGATTTATTCTTTATATTTGGAATTAGTTTTGTGGCTCTCTTTTGTACTTTTTCCAATCTGTCAATGTCTTTAATGAGATTCGGTGACCATACAGAAACAGTATATTCCAAATGTGAACGAACTAACGATTTATATAGCTTGGTAATGAGAGATGAACTTTTGAAGTCAAAAGATCGCGCAATCAGTCCTAGAATCTTGTTTGTTTTCTCAGGGGCTGAAATACACTGTTTAGATGATTTGAGATCGTTACTGATAATTACCCCTAGATCCTTCTCACTATCCAATTTTGTTAACGAATTTTCAAATAACTTGTAATCGTACTTACTGTTATTACAGTGTCATATAGTATTGCAGTGTTGATAGTAAAGAATGGTTGAATGATTTGATATTAGATACATAATTAATTTGACTTACTTTTGCTTTATTATGATTTTTTTTCTAGAAACGGGACAATTTGCTGTAGAGTAGGATGATTTGATAAGGTCAGAGAGAGAGAGAGAGAGAGAGAGAGAGAGAGAGAGAGAGAGAGAGAGAGAGAGAGAGAGAGAGAGAGACTTCTGCTTCTTTTTTTTTTTTTTTTTTTTTTTTTTTTTTTTTTTTTTTTTTTTTTTTTTAAGTTTAGAAGACACCACTTTGGGTGCACTCATCCAGCGGATTTTTATCAGTAACGGACTCACTTGTAGGCATTTCCTGCCTTCCAGAGGGCGCCTCCGTCCATTGGCTAACAGCTCCTGCGCTGTTGTAACCCTTCAATTACCTGAAGCTTCCAGGACTCACTGAAGTAGACTGCATAGACAAAAAACAAAATAAATAAATAGATAAGTGAATAATTAAATAAATAAATGAATAAACACAATAAATAAATAAGTGAACAAGTAAATAGATAGATAAATAAATAAATAAATAGATAAAATAAATAAATATACATATAAATTTAAAGATGAAAATAAAATTAAATAAGATGAAATAAGATAGAACAAGACAGAATTTACAAATATATAAACTAATAAATTGATAGATGAACAAGTAATTAAATGAAGCAATGAATCTACCAATTAAACAAACCAATAGAAACAGAAATAAATAAATAAACAAGCAAATAGATAAAAAGATGAATAACAAAATAAAGTGAAATGATTAAATAAAACAAAATGAAGTAAAGTAAAATAAAGTTAGATAGACGAAAATTAAATGAAATAAAATGAGAAAATATATAAATATGTGAATAAATAAATAAATGCGTAAATAAATAGATAGAAAATAATAAGTAAATAAACACATGAATAAAAATAAACAAATAAAAATAAATTAATAAATAAATAGATAAACAGATGAATAAATAGACTTATAACCAAGTAAATCCTCCTCCTTCCTCCTCTTCTTTCCTCGCGTTCTTCTCTTCCTCTTCCTCCTCCTCTTCCTTCTCTTCCTCCTCCTCTTCTTTCCTCGCGTTCTTCTCTTCCTCTTCCTCCTCCTCCTCCTCTTCATTCTGTTCCTCTTCCCTCGCGTTCTTCTTCTTCTTTTCCTCCTACTCCTCTTCATTCTGCTCCTCTTCCCTCTCCTTCTCCTCTTCCTCTTTCTCTTCTTTGTTCTATTCCTTTTTCCTCGCCTTCTTCCCATCCTCCTCCTCATTTTTCTCCTCTTCTGCCTACCTCACCTTCTCCTCCTCTTCCTCTCTCCTCTTCATTCTGTTCTTCTTCCTTCTTCTTCTCCCCCCTCCTCCTACTCCTCCTCCTCCTTCTCCGCCTACTCCCCATTTTCCTTCTCTTCCTAACCCATCTTCTTCTCTTCTTCCTCCTCTTCCTCTTCCTCCCCTCATTCTGTTCTTCTTCCTTCTTCTTCTCACCTCCTCCTCCTCCTCCTCCTCTTCCTTCTCCTCCGCCTCCTCCCCATTTTC
>NC_134800.1:40309687-40317187 GCF_046742065.1 Oratosquilla oratoria
AGGAATGAGGAGGAGGAAGAAAAGAAGAAAAGGAGTAAGGGAGGAAGAGAATGATGAGAAGGATTGGAAGAAAGAGGAAGAGGAGGAAGAATAGAAGTAGTAGAAAGAAGATAAAAGGAGGAAGAAGAGGAAGAGTAGTAGAAAGAGAACGACGAGGAAGAAGAGGAGGAGGAGAAGGAGCATGAAGAATATTCTCATATATTCTATGTCTTTATCTTATTCTATGTTCTCTCAATCCTCTCGTTCTTTCCTATTCTTCCCCGCATCCTTCTCCTCCTCCTCCTACTCCTCCTCCTCCTCCTCCTCCTCCTCTTCCTCCTCCTCTTCATCCTCCTCCCCGATCGCTTTCATTCTCGTCCCTTCATTCGATTTCTTATCAGTTCCCATCTGCTTTTACTTCTCTCCTCCTCTTCCTCCCATCCTCCTCCTCCTCCTCCACCTCCTTCTCCTCCTCCTCTTCCTCCTCCTCTTCCTCCTGTTCGTTCTCCCTCTCATCTTCATCCTCCTATTCCTGTGTCTCCTCTTCCGTCTGTTGCTCCTACTCATCCTTATCGTCCTATTCCTTCCTCCTGTCCCTCTTCCTTTTCTTACGATTTTTCATACTTCCAACCCTATCTGTTCTTTATCTTCACCTTGATTCTAATACTCATCCTCATCCTCACCCTTTTACTCATCCTCATCCTCATACTTCAACTCCAAATCTTCTATCTCCTCCCTTTCAACTCCAAATCTTCTATCTCCTATATCTTTTTTTAGTTCCTCCCTTTAGTTGGTTGTATGTTTCAAATTCTTTCTCCTACACTTACTTCTTATCCTCTTTTTCCTCCTCTCATATTCCATTTCCTCTTTCCATCTCTTCTGTTTTCTCATATCCTCCTCCATCTTCTCCTCCTCCTCCTCCCTTTTCCTCTTCTTCTCCTTATCCTCCTTCTCTTCTTCCTTTTCCTTCACCATCATCTCCCTCCTCTTCCCTTGCAAGACCATTCCTCTTTCTCCCCTCTCTTTTTTACCTATTTTCCAGCCATTTAACATTGTTCCAACTCTCTTTCCTTCGTTTCCTCTTTTTCCTTCTTCCTCCACCTCCTATTTGAAGCCTATTCTCCTCTTCTTTTCTTCCCTATTTTCTACCTCTCTTTCCTATTTTCCAGATTTTCAAATTCTATCCATCTTTCCTCCTCTTCCCCATTTCCCCGTTTTCCACTTGAAGGCCTTTTCTCCCCTCTCCTTCTTCTCTCTTCTATACCTCTCTTCTCTCCTCCCTGTTTTCCAGGTCTCCATCTTCTTTCAATCTTCCCCTCTTCCATCTCCTCCTCTTCCTCCTCTTTCCCCTCCTCCCCCTTTCCCCTCGAAGACCCATTCCCCTCTATGCATCGCTCCCGGGAGACCAGCCAATGTTTACCCTCATAGCGTCGTTCGAGGGGAAAGTGAGGAAGGAGGAGGGGGTGAGGGAGGGGAGGAGGAGGGGGGGGAAAGTGAGGGGAGAGTGAGGGGAGCCGGACGGGTGATTGACTTTTAAATCTCAGTAATTGATGCAATATTGGGCCAATTGTGGCAGCGATACCCGCTTCGTCCCTCAGGACAGCCGGAGAGGGGAAAGAGAGGGCAAAGAGGGAAGAGAGGTAAGGTACTCCGGGGTACGGAGGAGGGAGAGGGGGAAGGAGCGAGAGAGGAAGGGGAGATGGGGGAGAAGTCAGGCGTAGAAATAGAATTGAGGGCCTTGCAAGGGAATGGAGAAGAGAGGAGAGGAGAGAGGAGGGGAGCGGAGGGGTGGGGAGGAGAGGGGAATGGAGGAGAGGGGAGTGGAGGAAAGGGGAGGGAGAGGGAGGGGAGGAGAGGGTAAGGGAGGGGAAGGGAGAGGAGAGGAGAGGGGAGGGGAGTGGAGTGGAGGACAGGGTAGGGGAAGAGAAGGGAGTGGAGAGGAGGAGAGGGGAGTGGAGAGGGAGGGGAGGGGAGTGGAGGAGAGGGTAGGGAAGGAGAAGAGAGGGGAGAGGAGGAGTGGGGAGGGGAGTGCAGGGGAGGGCATGGCCTGAAAGAATTAATATCGTCGAGAAGGTTTGGATAAACATGGAGGAAGAGAAACTGAAGGAATGGAGAAGGGAGAAATAGGAGAGAAGGAGAAACAAGAAGGAAGAGAAGGAGAGGAGGGGAAGAATGAGGAGGAAGAGACAAAGAGGCCAGTGAGGATAAGAGAAAATGGGGAACTGGAGAAATAGAAGAGATAATGGAATAGACAAAAGGGAGAGAGAGAGAGAGAGAGAGAGAGAGAGAGAGAGAGAGAGAGAGAGAGAGAGAGAGAGAGAGAGAGAGAGAGAGAGAGAGAGAGAGAGAGAGAGAGAGAGAGAGAGAGAGAGAGAGAGAGAGAGAGAGAGAAAGAAAGAGAGAGAGAGAGAGAAAGAGAGAGAGGGACGGGGAGAGAGAGAGAGAGAGAGAGAGGGACGGGGAGAGAGGGACGGGGAGAGAAGTAGTGAATATTATCAATAGGAAGAAAAGGAGGAGAAGGAGGCAGAGAAGGAGGCAGAGAAGGAAGGAAGGAAAGACGAGGCGGAGACAGAACTGAAGAGGAGAGGGAGAAGTTGGGGAGACATAGAAATCGAGAAGGAAAAAGAAAAAAAAGAAAATGAGGTCAGCAAGGGAGGGAGGGAATGGAGGAAACTAGCAAATGAAGAGCAGAAAGAAGTAGAGGAAAAGAGGAGAGGAAAACGAGAAAAGAAGAGGGTGGAGGAAGAGGACGAGGAGGAAGAGGAAGAGAAAGAAGAAGAGGAGGAGGAAGAGGAGGGAGAGAAAGAAGAGGAGGAGGAAAAAAGAGAGAATAAGGAGAAGGAGATGAAGGAGAAGAGGGGAGGAGGAGGAGGTAAAGAAAGCTATGATATGGATGTGAAGTTTACGATGAAATACTGGGAAATATGGAAAAGAGAAATTAGAGAAGAAAACAGAAGGTTAAGAAATAGGAATAACAAAAAAAAAAAAAGGGTTAGGAGTTATGAAAGAGAACAAAAGAATCAGATTGAAATTCACGAGTGAGAAGAAAATATTCAGAGAAATGAAAGACGAGAGAAACGGAGAGAAAATGGAGAAGAGAAACTTGAGGAAAATGAAAAAGAAGGGAATGAGAAGAAGAGAAGGAGAGAGAAGGAGAAGAGGTGAGGAAAAGAAAGGAAAAAGAGTATAAAAGTGTAGAAATGATTATTATGTTATTGGATTTGAAAAGCAGATGAAAGAGAGGGAACAGACCGAGAGAGAGAGGAGAAGTGTAGTTGAAGGACAAGCAAAGGAGGGAAAGAGAGCAAAAAATGTTTAAAGAGGAGGAAAGGGAGAAGGAGGAAGGAAAAGGGGTGGAAAATAAGAGGAGGAAGAGGAGGAGGAAGAGAATATGAAGAGGAACGAGAAGGTGGAGATATATGAGTAGGAACTGTGGGAGTGGAACTCCAAGTAGAAACGGGAGTATTAAGAGTAGTAGAAATAGTTATAGCAGTGAGATAAATACGGCTAGCAGAAGTAGTAGGAGGAGGGAAAAGAGGAGGAAGAAGAAGAGGAGGAGGAAGAAGAGGCGGAGGAAAAGGAATGCGAGGAACAGGAATAGTAGTACTATAATAGTTATAGGAGTAAAATGAATACGGCAAACAGTATTAGTAGGAGGAGGAAGAGGAGGAGGATGGGGTGGAGGAAGAGGAGGAGGAAGGGAAAGAAAAAAAAAGGGGGAAAGAGGAAATGGAAGCCGGTCTTTTAGATGGAGGCCGAAGGAGAGGGGAAATGGAGGAAGCAGATTTATTTATATTAAGGCATAAAAAGAGGGGCAGAAGAGGGAAGAGGGCTCGGAAGGGAGAGGGACCGGCTAAGATGGTGAGGGAGGAGTGGAGGGAGAGGGGGAGGGAGAGGGAGAGAGGGAGGGAGAGGGAGAGAGGGAGGGAGGGAGGGAGAGAAGGAGGGAGGGAGAGAAGGAGGGAGGGAGGGAAGAGGGGAGGGAGGAAAGAGGGGAGGGAGGGAAGGAGAGAGGGAGGGAGGGAGGGAGGGTAGGGAGAGAGGGAGGGAAGAGGGGAGGGAGGGAAGGAGGGAGGGAAGAAGAGAGAGAGGGAGTAAGGGAGGGAAGGAAGGAGAGAAAGAGAGAGGGAGGGAGGAAGAGCGAGAGGGAGTGAGGCAAACAGGGAGGGAAGAAGGGAGGGAGGGAAAATGGGAGGGAAGGAGGGAGAGATGGAGGGAGGAAAAGCGAGAGGAAGGGAGGGAAGGAGGGAGAGAGGAATGAAGGGAAGGAGAGAGAGAGAGAGAGAGAGAGAGAGAGAGAGAGAGAGAGAGAGAGAGAGAGAGAGAGAGAGAGAGAGAGAGAGAGAGAGAGAGAGAGAGAGAGAGAGAGGGGGGGGGGAGGTAGGGAGGGGGGTAGGTAAGGAGGGAGGGAAGGAGGGGAAGGCGGGAAGGAAGGAAGTAGGGAAGGAGGGAAGGAGAGAAGAAGGAAGTGATGGAAGGAGGTAAGGAGGGAAAGAAGGAAGGAGGGGGGAAGAAGGGAAAGGAGAAGGGAAGCATGGAGGAGAAAGTAAAAGAGGAAAGTAGGTATGGAGGAATAGAGGAGGAAAATGAGCTAGACGAGAAGGAGACAGAAGCATGAAAGGTAGGAAGGGACAGAGAGGAAGGAAAAGAAGAAAGTGAAGAAGGAGGGAAATAGTTAAAAAGAAGTCTAGATTAATCCTTGTTGGCTGGGCAGTTCTTTCATATGAATAAAACCATCTCTATTCGGCCAGAACAAAGTCTGTAAAGAGTACCATTGTAGTAGGGAACTACTAACTTCACCTCTTCTTTAACTCTTTTCTTGTAGGCCCTGTTCACACTAGCGGTTTAAACCGCGCGGAAACCGCGGTAGTACCGCATAGTCAAGGAAAAACTTAGAGTTTGTGTGTGAACGCTTCTATTGACTTACACTGTAATTGAACCGCCCGATTGCTGCAAGGCTCCTTCGGTGATCCCTGTGGCACTCCCTCGTTTAATGAACAGTATCTGCACGTCCAAGTCCTTTGAACAGTTCTTGGAAGTTCAAATCCTGTAACTACATAATTGTACTCAACTACAGCTGGCGACAGCTGGTTGATCGTCAAATGAATAGAATTGACTTGAGTTAAGCCACTACACCATCGGGATTAACCCCAAGTTTAAGGAAATTGTCTGACCTCCAATAAGACAAAAACATATAATTGCTCACCAGTGGTGCAGGAGTGGTTAATCAATACATTATAATTATTCAGTTCCTATTTGTGTGTAATTCTAAATTAGATCTTAACAAAGAATTTGCACCTAGAGCTCCTTTTTGATTGAGTACAATTCATCTGATATTAGCCAATGTAAAATCCCAAAATCACCACACAGACACACATGTTTAAATGTGTTGTAGAGAGGGAAGGAGAAGAGAAGAGAAAGTTGTGGTAGAAGAGGAGGAGAGGAAGAAGGAGGAAAAGAAGAAATGAGGAGGAAAGGATAGGTGAAAGAGTAATGGAAAGAAAGATCAAACGAAAATGTAAAAAGAGGGAAAAAACAAAAAATAAGAAGATGAAAGAAAAATGGATTTTTTTTCTAATTCTTCATTTGCAGTGCAGTTTCCACATAGGAATGAAACCACCCGGCGGGAGATATGATAAAGTTTTTAGTGACCATCCGAACGAGAAAGCCACGTTAGTATGTGTGCAGTATATACTATACACGCACACACACACACACACACACACACACACACACACACACACACACACACACACACACACACACACACACACACACACACACACACACACACACACACACACGCACACACACACACACATACACACACACACCGACTCGGTGGCATAGTTGGTAGAGCGCTGAACTGGGAAGCAGGAGTGCTCCCAGCACGCAGTTCGAATCCTGCCCAGGGCCGAAATTATTTCGGTATCGCTGTGCCTCGGGTCGTTACTCTGACTCTCGTGGGCGTGGTGTTGTGTGTGTGTGTGTGTGTGCAAGGTCATAGCATTACCCATAGATCGGACCTACGAGCTCTGAGCTCTCTTCCAGGAGGGAAATAGCTGTCGATCACGAGTGCAACACGTGATCCAAAGACCAAGTGAATACACACACACACACACACACACACACACACACACACACACACACACACACACACACACACACACACACACGCACACACACACACACACGCATACACACAAATGCACACACACATACATACAAATGCACACGTACTTGAGTCATTAAATTCACGTGTAGACGTTAGTAGTGTACCAGAGATTACAAAAGAAGAAGTAGAATTTGTTCTAGAATATGAAACGAGGAAGAGCACCTGGGGAAGATGGTATATCTATAGATCTGTTGAAAGACGTAGGGAAAGAAGTCCATATTAAAGTTAGCTCAGTTGTACACCCAGTGCTTACGTCAGGAAAGCGTTCCTAAATCGTGGTGCAATACTGTAGTGATTTTGCTTCATAAAAAAGGAGGCCAGAAGGACCTTAGTAACTATCGACCGATTAGCTTACTATCAAATGTATATAAAGTATTCTCCAAGATCCTTACAAATAGAGTAAGTCAAGTTTTAGATGGAAACCAACCGAGAGAACAGGCAGGCTTTAGAAGCGGATACTCGACTCCAGACTATTTGCAGACGATGAACCAACTAATCGAGAAAACGACAGAATACAATATACCTCTGTGTTTAGCTTTTGTAAGGTATGATGAGAAGGTAGAACTCGGTAGAACAAATAGCAATACCAAACTCGCTACAATCACGGTACAAACGAACAAATCGTAAGAGTTTTAGAAAAGATTGATGCGAAAGGTACCGTTATAATTTGACTATAAAAAGATACAGAAAAGATCAAGACCAAGAAAGGAGTACGGCAAGGTGATACAATATCACTCAAATTATTTATAGCTTGCTTGGAAGAAATTTTCAAAAGGTTGAGTTGGGATGAAAAAGGTTTGAAGATTAATGGCGAATATTTGAACCACCTAAGATTTGCTGACGACATTATACTTATTTCAGAAAGAGCAGAAGACTTGCAAGATATGCTGAGTGATCTAAACAAGGAAAGTCTCAAAGTAGGTTTAAAATTGAATAAGACCAAACCAAAGTAATCTTCAACACGAAAGTTCAAAGTAAAGTGATTATAATCAATGGTGAGAGTTTTGAAAAAGTTGAAGAGTATATTTAGGCCAGATGGTGAAAGTGACAAAAGATCATGATAATGAAAAAAAGACGCATTACAATTGGTTGGAAAGTGTTTGGTAAGTATAATAAAATGCTCAGAGGCTCTCTATCTTTATGTTTGAGACGTAAAGTTTACAATCAATGCATTCTGCCAGCAATAATCTACGGATGTGAGACTTGGAAACTGACGAAGGCGACGAAAAGAAAGCTAAGGACGGCACATAGGAGAATGGAGAGATCAATGATGGGAATAACGCTGAGAGACCGAAAGAGAGGAAGTTGGGTAAGAGAGCAGACTGGAGTGAAAGATATTTTGGAGG
>NC_134800.1:40319687-40322187 GCF_046742065.1 Oratosquilla oratoria
AGGGGAGCCACACGAATGTTGAGAATGAGAATTCACGAAGTGAGGAATGGAGCGAAAAAGTTGAGAACCATTGGGTTAAACATAATATAATATATATATATATATATATATATATATATATATATATATATATATATATATGTATATACATATGTATATATATACATATATGTATGTATATACATATGTGTATATATATGTATATATATATATAAATATGTATATGTATATATATGTACGTACATATTTATATATATGAATATATATATGTATATACATATTCATATATGTATATATATATATATATATATATATATATATATATATTCATATATATATATATATACAGTATATATATATATATATATATGTATATATATCATATCATATTAAAAGTGATGGCTAATTGTAAGCTTATTATTTTCTTAAGATTATTTCCTTAATCTTAAGAAAATAAACGCACAACCAGCCATCACTTTCAATAAGGTCTGGATAAGAGAAAATATCCTGCCTATATATGCCATTGATATATTATATATTATATCATGTTATATTATATATATATATATATATATATATATATATATATACACACACATATATATATATATATATATATGCAATAAAAACACTAGGAGCGTGTGTTCACAAATGCGTAAGTAACCACTAGGAAAAGTAAACTAACGAAGCAGAGCGCTTTCGTATAATTACATCTTCAGTGCAGATACAAAGAAGGAATTATAAAATGAAGAAACAAGGTACAGAATATATGACATAGTGAAGAGGGCATTCGGAGAGGTAGTGGAAGAAGTACACGTGACGGACGTTTGGACCGTCCTGGTAACCAGCAAGTATGGGACAACTGCTCATAATTTATATTACAATTTAAAAAAAAATTGAAATTTCATGAGAAATAAAACTATCTAATTTGTACAAACCTTGATGAAGATTAACATTTATCCCCTTACTAGATTTGATCAAACTGCATTCAATTAAATTTCTTTCTGTTATGTTGTTGTTGTATGTGATGACTTTAGCGTTATCCCAGTTGACTGGGATAACGCTAAAGTTAGCGGGGGGGGGGGTGAGGGAGAGCCAGAAAACCTCTCCACTGCGCAGGTAGATGATGACGTCAACGGAAATATCGAGACCAGGGCTCCGGCGGTCGAGAGCTGTCAGTCACTCACACACCAGTGTGTGGAGCGAAGCTCCATCTTCTAATTAAAGGGGTAGCTAAGGCAGACAAATAACATATAAAAATGCCAACAGTTTGTATAGTGCAGAAGTGCAATGCCGTTGGACTGAAAGGTGATAAAAATATACATTTCTTTTCACTACCCAAAGATAAAGAAATTAGAAAGAAATGTATTGAATTATGTGCCACACAATACTCGGTCATCTGGATATGTATGCAGCCGTCATTTTGAAAGTAACTATTTATTAGCAACATTTCCTGAATTTTTCATTCAATTGCAAATAAACAGACTAAAGAATCCGGTTGAAACATAACTGAGCTTGGTGGAGATAAAGGTCTACATATAAAATCCACGCTTGAGGAGATATGGAAACCCACGCAAATCCAAAATGTAATATAATAAAAACCATATGATGCTTTTGTGTCATTACTACTGGGTTTATATTCAGCTAGTTGATGTGTATCAACAGTATAATATCTTCCTCATCTACCTGATCAACATATAAATTGACATGTCATCCCATCCAATAACTCGTCATATTAATATAATCTACCTAATGTGAAAGCATGGAAAACGCTTTTATAACTTTTCTGGTGGTCATATCTTAGATACTGATAATTTGAGGATAAGAAAGTGATACTGAGTAATTTCAGGTATATGGGAACATCATAGTGTAATTTTAAAGTTTACCATACATACAGATAGTTTTCTTTAAAGTTTACATTATTCACCTCTCACTCTCTCCCCCTCTGGATTTCCTATGACGTCACGGTGGAGGTGCGCGAAAGGGGGGGGGAGTTCTCAACGTACCTTATAGTATTCGTTTTACCTTGGTCTAACCTACCCCATTCCTCTTTCTCGCCCCTTTCAACTCCCGTAGAACTAACCAGTCGGACATTTTGGACAGTTTGATAAAACCATCTCGATAGTTGCAGAAGGGCTGGGATGTTATGAATGCCTTAACTATTTTTTGTTTATTTTATATATTTATTATTATTATTATTTATTTATTTTTCAATATGGACACCTACCCAACTGGGACGGAGTAGAAATACTGCAGCGAGGATTAGACAAGAAGAAACGAAAAATAGTCGAGGCAGTATTCATAGCTTCCCAGTCCTGCTGTAACTATCGGGATGGTTTTATTAAAACTGTCCAAAATGTCCTACTGGTTGGTCGTACCGGAGTTGAAGGGTGCGAGAGAGAGGAATGGGGTAGGTTAGGAAAGGAACGCGGTACTATGTGAAGAATATGTTTTTATATTTTCTGTCCACTCTGAAGAAGTTCTGTTCAGAACGAAACGT
>NC_134800.1:40352187-40367187 GCF_046742065.1 Oratosquilla oratoria
GAAGCCGCAGTCCAGCTCGTATTCAGTCTTATAAAATGTGCTAATTTAAGGGATTTTATGATATTTTTTCTATTTTGTTTCCCCAACTTGTGTCCATCTGCAATATATCAAGTAAAACTTTTATGGATCACATATTCTCTCTTTTTATTTTTGTATTCATTTCTTTCTCTTTTTTCACGCTAAATTGTGTGTTTATCGCGCCACTTCTCTTAGCACGTCTTTTGTGTACCTGTGAGCGTATTTTGCAACTTACACGAGTTTCCTCAACGTTTTGATCTCCAGGAATCCCTCCAAGCTTATTGAAATTGTCTCATGACTTGTGTAGTGATATGTCATATGGTGGATACCTTACATGTTTAGCTATGACATCTTTGCCCTGTTTACATGGCAACTGGCAGTCACCTGTGAGCGTTGGGGATCGAGCCCGGGGTTGAATCAGTCTATGTCTCAACGGCATAAGTGTGAATTTGGCGAGAGGCACGTTTTCATTGGTTAGATTAATTATCGCTCATCGATGATAGTTCAGGACTCAATGGTGATCGTCAAATTGTTGTCTAGAACACTAATTCTTTGTTTCTAGCGACTTTAGCGGTAGTGACTTGTTCAATATCCACCCTATTCATCTGATTTGGCGCTCTCAGACTACTATCTATAACTCAAGATGAAAAAAGAGCTAAGCGGTCAACATTTCGCCACGGATAATTACGTCACTCACTAATGCTGTGGAGGTGTATTTGGAGGACAAGACTCAAACTTCTGTTAACTCCTCGACCGTTGGAATAAGTGTGCAAACTTGCAAGGGGATAACGTTGAAAATTAAATGTATCAGTTTAGCATGCAATAGATTTTTGTACCTTTAGCCACGAATTTCTTAATCACCCATCGTGTGTATAAATATATATATATATATATATATATATTTACTGTGCATATATATATATATATATATATATATATATATATATATATATATATATATATACATATTGACGTGGTGGATAGGCTTGAGAATCCTAATGACTATAAAAGCTATGTCGATAGAGAAGAAAATCTCCGCAGGGTCACCAATATCGAATAGGTTTTGTAAGAAAGATCAGACAAAGAGCCGCTCACACAGTCTCAGGACCCACTGCTAACTGGTACGTCCCTGAAGGCAAACAGGGAAATTCCACATAGATGTGGTATCGTCATAATGTCCAATTTGAGAATAATTCTGGAATTTTCATGAAAATGGGTAGGAATAGCGTCCATAGTCAACTTGTACCTAATTTGTTTCACCGGCTGAAGAAAACCTATAAAAGCTTCATGGTTACTTCAAAGGCCAATCCAGACTTTTGTAACTTCTGGATCCTTGAGGATTACTGTAGGTCCATATGCAGCAATACTAAGTGGCTGAGGCCAAAACGACCTCTGGAGTTTTCCGTAATATGTCATTGTCGACATAGATTAATGTTTTTAAGAAAATCCAACTCACTCGTTGGAAGTCCGTTCCCGTTAATTTTACGTGTTTCTTTTTTTTTTTCTAGTTTGACGAGAAGTCCGGAATTTTTGTAAAAGAAGGGTTGAAAATAGGCCCCGCAGGTATACAATTTTTTTTTTTTTTTTTTTTTTTTTTAATCTAACGTCAAGGAGTCCCTCCCTAAGGCCAAACAGGACCTTCTTAAGCTTCTAGCTCATACAAGATCCTCCTCAGGTAGACCAGACGTGATTTTCAACGATTACTCGACGGCATCAAGTTTTCTGTTAGCTGATAGTAACGACCTGCAGGGCAATGCATATTATAAATCCGTGTCTAGGGCCAAAGCATATCTTATTTTGGCGAACGGCAAATGATTTTATTCCTCTGAGTGGGAGCCCACGAGAATGAATTGATTAAATCATATCTTATCTTGAAACATTCGAGATTGCATACGGTTAATTGACCCATTCTCGGGGCTCCCCTCAGCTGAATAAAATCCTCGACTGACCCCCTCGAAACGGATGTGAATCTCCGTGGGACCATCGTCAGACTTGGGTGCTGCATTCGGCGTGCAGGCTCTCCCCAAGACCCACTTCGGAGTCGTCTCGTCCAGTTGAAGGACTTCTTCCGTTCTTGCTGTTTCTGGGAGCACTTTGATGTACCCGAGCCTTCAAGGAACTTCTGAAATATATTTTACTTTCTTCCTCTGGTTCCTTCCGCTTGGCGTCGCGTCGTGCTCAGCCTTCCCGACTAAATGAGCTCCCACATTTCGGAGAGTGGTAGGAGCGGGGACTGGCAAAGGCGCTAAGAAACAATAATCCCAGATAGCGTCGCTCAGTAACGTATGACGGTTGACATATACATATACATATACATAAACATATACATATACATATACATATACATATACATATACATATACATATACATATACATGTACATATATACATGTATACATATATACATATACATGTACATGTACATATACATATACATATACATATATACATGTGCATATGCATATACATGTATATGTACATGTACATTCACACGTACATATAATGTACCTATACATGTACATAAACATATACATATACATATACATATACTTATACATACGTAAGTAACCACTAGGAAAAGTAAACTAACGAAGCAGAGCGCTTTCGTATAATTACATCTTCAGTGCAGATACACAGAAGGAATTATCTTAATTCCTTCTTTGTATCTGCACTGAAGATGTAATTATACGAAAGCGCTCTGCTCCGTTAGTCTACTTTTCCTAGTGGTTACTTACGCATTTGTGAACACACGTTCCTAGTGTTTTTATTGCTTATACGTATACATATACATACATATACATATACATACACATATACATACACATGCATATACATATGCATATACATATACATATACATATACATGTACATGTACATGCACATGTACATATACATGTACATGTACATTTACAAGTACATATACATATTCATGTACACGTACTTTTGCATGTACATATACATGTATATATACATATACATAAACATATACATATACATATACATATATATATATATATATGTATATATATATGTATATATACATACATATACATATACATATACATATACATATACATATACATATACTACAGGTGAAAAATGTAATCCCATATTTGTCAATCACGTAAAAACCACAGTTGGAGCAAAAAAGACTGGAAACAGGGAATCTATATATTTCGATTGGAAGCTGCAATCCTTTTCAGTAGATACAAAAATGGAATAGTGAGTGCTACTTAAGTAGCATCCTTGACATGAAAAAGGGAACATTGGGATAAGTCTCTACCCTTGTCTCACTCCGTATGTGGGGTCAGGTTGGCAAATGTCTTTTTAAAAGGCTGGTGATGAAATGTCCTGAAATTATGACCGGGGACCATTGCCATTTTGAAATGCTCACATTGGGCTGATATTCAATAATAATTGATTCAACCATTTTTCTCCTGAACTCACATCTAGACTTATAAATGAGCTCAGCTTTGCCCCAGTCTAAACAATGGTTAAATTGTTTAACATATTGGAACACATCTAAGCTTTCTTGTCCATATTTGATGATTAGTTTGTATTCAATCATCCTAGTGTCCAAATCCCTCCCAGTCTGTTCGATGTAAATGTTGTGTATCACACGTTCTCTCTTTTTATTTTTCTATTAATTTCTTTTTCTTTTTTCACACTAAGTTGTGTTTATCGCGCCACTTCTCTTGGCACGTCTTTCGTGTGTCTGTGAGCGCATTGTACAACGTACACGAGTTTCCTCTACGTTTTCATCTCCAGAAATCCCTCCAAGCTGATTGAAATTGTCTCACGACTTGGATAGTGATATGTTATGTGGTGGATACCTTATATCTTTAGCTATGACACCTTTGCCCTGTTTACATGGGCTCGGCAGTCACCTGTGAGCTTTGGGGATTGATCCCGGGGTTAAATCAGTCTATGTCACAACGGCACAAGTGTGAATTTGGCTAAAGGCACGGTTTCATCGGTGAGACTATCGCTCATCGATGATCGTTCAGGACTCAATGGTGATCGTCAAATGGTTGTCTAGAACACTAATTCTTTGATTCTAGCGACCTTAGCGGTAGTGAGTTAGTTGAACATCCGTCCTATTCACCTGATTTGGCTCCCTCAGACTGGTTTCTATTTCTGAAGATGAAAAAGAGCTAAGCGGTCAACATTTCGCCACGGATAATTACGTCACTCACTAATGCCGTGGAGGTGTATTTGGAGGACAAAGACTCAAACTTCCTCGAAGAGGGGATTCGTTAACTCCACGACCGTTGGAATAAGTGTGCAAACTTGCAAGGGGATAACGTTGAAAACTAAATGTATCAATTTATCATGCAATGAATTTTTCTACCTTTAGCCACGAATTTCTTAATCACCCTTCGTGTGTGTGTATATACATATATACATATTGACGTGGTGGATAGGCTTGAGAATCTTAACGACTAGAAAAGCTATGTCGATAGAGAGAAAATCTCTGCAGGGTCACCCATATCGAACAGGTTTTGTAAGAAAGATCAAAGAGCAGCTCACACACACAGTCGCAGGACCCACTGCTAACTGGCACGTCCCTGATGGCAAACAGGGAAATTCCACATAGATGGGAATGACGGCGTGGACCATTGGACACTTTATAGATATACAGTGAAACCTTGAGATACAATCGCCCTAACATACAAAATTTTGAAAATTTACGCCCTAACATACGACGAAAGTTTTGAGGTACGATGTGGTGACGTGCGATAATTTGAAACACCAGTGGTAGTTGGCAGAATATTCCCTCGGCTCCTGACGATTCCCGACGCTTCAGTTTGTGTGTTGTCTTCTCGTTTACATCTTTGCTGTTTGTTTGTCGTGTTTGTGCCTGTTTCGTGTATTGTTGTTTTTATTTTTGTACATAACCATAGGTCCCAAACGTTTGGACAAGGATATTGAAAAAAATAATCTCGATGGAGGTAAAATATGAAATAATTGCAAAACATTAGCGTGATGTGCACGTGAGTGACTTAGCCAAGCAATATGGATGCAATGCATCAACAATATCCACGATCATTAAGCTTAAAGATGCAATAAAGAAGGTGCAGCCTTACAAAGGAGTCACCATTATTTCGAAGCTTAGAACAGACCTACATAATGAAATGAGAGCCTACTTTTAATATGGGTTGAAGTGAAGGAGTTGGCTGGTGACTCTGTTACAGAAACAATAATCTCAGAAAAGACTATTGCTATCTTCCAAGACCCTAAACGTGATACATCTAAGAAGGCGGGAAAACATCGGAAGGTACTGTTGGTGAGTAATTTAAAGGCAGTCGTGTATGGTTTGAAAATGTTAAAAACCGAACTGGCATTCACTCTGTAATTAGGCATGGAGAAGCATTCAGTGCAGATGTTAAGGAAGCTGCAGACTTCATAAAGACTTTTGAATCTATTGTAGCTCAAGAAGGATGCATACCGCAGCAAGTTTTCAACTGCGATGACACTGGGCTGTTTTGGAAAAAATGCCTAAGCGCACGTTTATCACCGCGGAAAAAAAAAACTACCCGGTCATAAGCCTATGAAAGAGACTTACTCTTGCCCTTTGCGCTTAAACTAGCGGTGACAATAAAGTTAAGCCGTTGATTATGTACATACACATACATATACCAAAGGCTTTTTCCCCCTTACACGGGGGATAGCCAAAAAGAAAAAGGCATAGAAAATACTCCCACCCATTTCATTGCCCATATATTCCACTCCCCTCCACCCTCCTCCCTCCTTCCTATCTTGGCACCTCCTGGATGACGGGTCATCCCTGCATCCTGTCCACTGCCCAGGGTCAGGAGCAGTGTCGCAAGACACAGCACATCCACAGCAAGGCCGCTTCATAAATTTGGCGACCCCCCTCTCCGTCCCCTCATGCAGAAAAGGAGAAGACGGGGAGAAATCCCTTCGGGCTGCGTCAAATTTTTCTCATACATACTTCCTAACCCCCCTCTCCCCTCCCCCTCATGCATCACAGCATCATCTATATACAACTGTTCTCCTTTCACCCCTATCTTCTGTCCTCTCCTTACCTCAACAGACATCCACCTCTTTCCCAAAGCCCCTTTCACCCCATCCATCCATCTCATCCTAGGACACGCCCTCATGTTCACTCCTTCCACCTCCGCCTTCCACACTTCTTTTACTAATCTTTCTTCACTCATCCTTTCCATGTGTCCAAACCATCCTAATACTCTTTCATCAACCCTATCTCCTAGCTCCTTTTCCACCCCTGTTCTCCTCCTCACCTCCTCATTTCTTACTCTATCTAGCCTAGTAACCCCTATCATACTTCTCACACATTTCATCTCAAACACATTCAAACTCCTTCTCTCTTCCTCTCTCATGTTCCATGTTTCTGCCCCGTACATTGCTGTTGCCACAATCACTCTTTCATATAACCTCCTCTTAGCATCCATTCCTAGATGTCTTTTTCTCATTACACTTTTTAATCCACCAAGGCATATATTCACTTCTCTTATCTACATTCTACCTCCACCCCCACTCCTCCCTTTCCTGTCACATTTGCACCCAGGTATCTGAAACTATCCACTTCCTCCAATTTCTCACCCTTAATGCTCACTTCCAGCCTACTGTCACTCTCTCCCCTTGTACATCTCATCACCTTACTTTTGCCCACATTTATCTTCAGCTTCCTTCTTTCACACACCTTCTCAAACTCTGCCACTAACTTCCTCAATCCCTCCTCTGATCCTGCTACAAGCGCAGTGTCGTCAGCAAACAACAACTGGCTCACCTCCCACTTTTCTCCATTTTCTTTAATCATCTCCAATCCCTGACCCACTACCCTTGCATTCACCTTTCGCACCACCCCATCCATGTAAAGATTGAACAGCCAGGGCGACATAACACACCCCTGACGAAGTTCCACCTTTACCTCAAACCATTCACTCTTTCCATTTCTAATCCTAACGCAAGCTCTACTGCTCTCATAAAAACTCTTGACTGCTCTTAACAGCTTTCCTCCTATCCCATGTATCTGCAGTACCTCCCACAGTGCCTTCCTGTCTACCCAGTCGTAAGCCTTTTCCAGATCCATTAAAGTCCAAAAAAACATCCTTACCTTTCCCTATAGCTTTCTCACATATCTGTCTTACCCCAAAAATCATATCTACACATCCCCTAACTGTCCTAAAACCACACTGCTCCTCACCAATTACTCCCTCTGTTCCTCTCCTAATCCTCTCAGTCAAGACCCTCCCATAACCCTTCCCAACAACACTCAACAAGCTGATCCCTCTGTAACTACTACACTCACACTTGTCCCCCTTTCCTTTGTAAAGCGGAACTATACAGGCACTCCTCCAGTCTTCTGGCACTCTACCCTCTCTTAAACAAACATTAAATAACCTCACCAGCCAGTCCACCATAACTGTACCTCCTTTCTTCAGACATTCTGCATGGCATCCATCCAACCCAGGTGCCTTACCTGGTCTCATCATCTTAACGGCTGCTTTCACTTCATCCTTCACTATTTCTCCTCCATTTTCCTCACTCATCACTCTTATTGCTTAGCGCTTCCCACTGCAACTACCTTTCCATCCCTATCCTCCTTCACATTTAGCAACTCCTTAAAACACTCTACCCACCTTTCTCTCTCTGCCTTCTCTTCCATTATCATCTCTCCATCTGCACCTTTTACCTTTTCTTCTCTACTTGATTCGCCTCTTCTTCCTCTTTGAACTTCCTTCCAAAACATCTTTTTATTACTTTCAAAATTTTCTGTCATATTCTTTCCCCATTTCACATCTGCTCTCCTCTTTGCTTCCTTTATCTTATGCTTAACTTCCTTTCTCTTTACTTTGTACCTCTCATACGATTCCCTCGTTCTAATTTGTAGCCAATCTATGAATGCCTGCTTCTTCTCTTCTACACCCTTCTTTGCTTCCTTATCCCACCACTCACTACCCTTCTTTCTATTTCCTCCCGCCCTCCTTGTTCCACACACCATCTTTGCACACCTTATGACTCCCTCCTTGAACCATCCCCATTCCTCCTCCTCTCCTAGTTCTACTCTATCCTTTACTCTCTCCCACTCCTCTCTCAACTTCTTCTTATACTCATTCTCCTTTTTTTCTTCATTTAAGCAGTTCACTCTAAGTACCTCCCTACCTTCTGCCCTTTTCCTCTTTCTCCACCTATTCTCCACTCTCAATTTACCTTCCACCAGGAAATGATCTAATATTCCTCCACCCTCTCCCCTTTGAACATATACATCCTTAACAAAGGATTACAAAGGATTACAAAGGCAAAGCATGCCGACAGGAGACCTTTTGATCCATATCTAGGTCGGATGAAAAAAAAAAAAAAAAAAAAAAAAAAAAAAAAAAAAAAAAAAAAATTAAAACTATAACAATGTAAATAACAATTAAAATACATAAATAAATGCATTGGTATAGTTGAATAACAAACAAACAGGTAAATAGTAAATGATAATAAATTGACATATATCTAATAATAAATGAAAATCAGACAGACAAATTATAACAAAACAAAAACAAATAATATAACATAAATTATAATAATTACAGCATCTTACTTAGGTATTTATCTAAATGATTCTTAAAGCTTCGAACTGAACTACATTGCACTACCTGTGCAGGAAGTTTATTCCATTCATTAACTACACGGTTGGCAAAGTTGTTTCTACCTACTTCCAAATTGAATCTATTTCCGGACAGTTTGAGACCATTGTTTCTTGTCTGATTCTCATTCAATGTGAAAATTTTGTCACTTTTGATGTTGTCAATTCCCTTTAAAATCTTAAAGACCTGTATCAAGTCACCTCTGAGTCTACGCTTTTTTAGGGAAAACAGATTCATATGTTTTAGTCGATTTTCGTATGATTTATTTTTGATATTTGGAATCAGTTTTGTGGCTCGCCGTTGTACTTTTTCCAGTCTGTCAATGTCTTTAATGAGATTCGGTGACCATACGGAAACAGCATATTCCAAATGTGGACGAACTAACGATTTATATAGCTTGTTAATGAGTGATGGACTTTTGAAATCAAAAGATCGCGCAATCAATCCCAGAATCTTATTTGCTTTCTCAGAGGCTGAAATACACTGCTTGGATGATTTGAGGTCGTTACTGATAATTACGCCGAGATCTTTTTCACTATCACTTTTGTTAACGAATTTCCAAATAACTTGTAATCGTACTTACTGTTATTTTTACCTATGTGCATTACCTTGCATTTACTTGTGTTAAATTTCATTAGCCACTTTTCAGACCATTGCTGTAATTGATCTAAATCTTCTTGAATATCTAATTGGTTTGAGTGATCATTTGCCACTCCGCACAGTTTTGTATCATCAGCAAATTTGGAAACAGTAGATTTTAGTCCATTGTCTATATCATTTATATATACTATGAATAGAAGTGGCCCAAGAACGGAACCCTGAGGAACTCCACTTGCAACATTTTTCCATCCAGAAGTTTTTCCATTTAAAACAACTCTCTGTTTTCGACCTTTCAACCAATTACTAGTCCAACCTAATAGGCTACCACTTATTCCATGCAAAGCTAATTTAGTAAGTAGTCTTTCGTGTGGGACGGTATCAAAAAGCTTTTGCAAAGTCTAGATATATTAAATCTATATTGTTTCTTTTGTCATAATTCGAGATAACTGTGTTGTAGAATTCGAGTAAGTTAGTCACGCAAGAACGTTTCCGTCTGAAACCATGCTGGCTATCATTTATCAAACGGTTACTTTCTAAATGATATTCGATATCATCTCTGATGATAGTTTCCATTATTTTTCCTACGATATTTTTCCTACGATATTTTTCCTTAACTCTTCCCACCATACTCCTGGTCACCACTATATAGTCCATTAACGCTCTATCTGCCACCCTTCCATCCACCACCCTCTCCCATGTGTATTTGTGCTTGACTTTCTTCTTAAATACTGTATTTGCTATCATCAACTATCTTTCAAGACACATCTCTACCATCAAATTTTTTTGCCTCGAACTCCATACTTTCCAATCACTCCGTCAATTGGTTCATTTCCTACCCTAGCATTTAGGTCTCCCAATACAACTACATTGACATTTCTCCCTAATCCCTCTATGCACTCATTTATATCTACCCAGAATGCCTCCCTTTCCTCTACGTTCTTCTCACTACCAGGCCCATACGCACTTACAAAAACCCACATCTCCTTTCCCATCTTCACCTTCATCCACATCAACCTTGATGACACCTCCTTCCACTCCACTACCGGCTTACTTATCTCTTCACTTACTAGTATAGCCACCCCTTCTCTCCCTCGTCCCCTCTTCACTCCTGAGTACCTCCTAGCTACACTCCCAAACTCACAGTTGCCCTTTCCTTTCATTTTAGTTTCACTCAAAGCCAGTACATCCATCTTTCTTCCCTTTTGCTCTCATCTGTACCACATCCACGCACATTAAAAGACCCAAACCTTAGGGCACTGGTTGAAAAGCTCCCAGACCCTCTTATGCCTTTTCTTTCTTTTTTAGGAATATCCCCTTTTGGGGCTACAGGTTGTAGGACTCCTAATCCCATCCCCCGTCCCTTTTTTGTCGCCTTTTACGACTCAAGTGGAAATACTTGGTAGCAGTATTCTTTTCCCCCACCACAGGGTAGGTAGGGAAAAAAAGGAAATGAATATTCAGAGAAATGGTACAGGAAGGTAACAAGGGGTTGGGGGACAGCATGACGGAGGGACAGTCGTAGTATAAAAGTGTCATCATTTTCCTATGTACAGAGCTTTCCTTATCACAGACAAAATGATGTGTGGCTCTGGTCAGTAGGGGCGCCCCATATAGACCCTAAACTATCAACTGCATGCTATTTTGCTACAATAACATGCAACCAGTACCCCAGACGGGGTATTGGTACATTAATTATATACCACTCTGAAAACCCCAAGGCCTTTAAAGCTCATAAAGTCTTGAAAGACAAATTACAAGCTATATGGCGAGCAAACAGTAAGGCATGGGTGACTCGTCAGTTTTTATAGAGTGGATGAACTTAGTTTTTTGGCCCTGCTGTCAAGAAATACTTAACGGAGATTGGTCTCCCACGTAAGTGTCTCCTTCTTTTGGGTAATGCTCCTGGTCATCCTCCAGGCCTTGAGGATGACATCTTAGATGGATTCAAGTTCATAAACACTGTGTACCTGTCTGCAAATACAACGTCTATCCTCCAGTACATGGACGAACAAGTCATTTGTACTTTTAGGAAACTTTTCACAAAGCAGCTCTTCAAACGTTGGTTCAAAGTTTATGAAAACACCAACCTAACATTACGTGAATTTTGCAAAGACCACTACAACATCGTCATCTGTCTAAGACTCGTAGATCTTTCCTGGCATGGGGTTACCAGGAGAACCTTGAACTCTGTCTGGAAAAAGCTGTGGTTTGGTGTTGTTGCAGAGCAAGAAATTAAGGGATTCAAACAGCCACCAGAACAACCTGTTGAGGAGGAGATCGTGTCCATTGGTCGTTCAATGGGGCTGGAGGTAGACGAGGCAGATGTTGCTGATCTCGTTGGGGAGCATGCTGAAGAACTCATGACGGAGGAGCTGAAGGAGTTACAGGAGATGATTCACTCGGAGGTGATGCTGGAACTCAGCAGTAAGGAGGAGGTCGAGCAGGAGGAGTTACTAACTTCACGAGAAACTCGTGATATCCTTGCCAAGAGAGCAAGTGCCTTATTTAATGATACGTGCCTTTCATACTTTCGCAACATATTAATAAAGAGGCAGAGCCAGACCACTCTTGATCATTTTCTCTTAAAGCAACCACGCAGTGAAAGTAATGAAGGTAAGGCCAAAAAGGTTAGACGTGAAAGTGATGATAAAAATATAAATTGAAAAGCCCCCCCCCTAAAATAAGAATGAAAAAGAAAAGCAAAAGTAAAGAAATTAAAAAACCCAAAATATTAGTTTAGCATTGTATTTAGTCCTATAAAAAAGGGAAAATTATTAGTTATCATAATTTCATTTCTATTAATGTGTGTGTTTATAACGTTTATTGTGTGTTTATCATTACCCACTGTACTTGTTTGTGCATTGTACGCCAGCTCTCGTTACCCTCTCTCCCTCCTCCTACTCCTGGCTCATACCTCCATTCACCTCTATCACCTGTCTCCGTGGTATGATATGATAAATGACATTTATCATTGCTATTTGTTATTTTATCATTCTATGTATTATTACTCATGTATTTACCTATAAATTGTACTTGTTTATGTAATTTAAGTTTGTTTGGCGGGATTTCGTGACGCTGGAACGGATTAATTTTATTTTCATTAATTTAAATGGGAATAATTGTTTTCAGATACGATATTTTTGACATACGACGGCGGTCACAGAAGGAATTAATTTCGTATCTCTAGGTATCACTGTATAGGGTTTCGACAAAGATAATGAATATAGTGAGACCAGAGAAATATCTCGCCAGAAACCAGTTGGCAGGGAGGTAAGATTACTGCCAAAAACCCTTCATAGCAACCAAGAATAATACAACCAAAACAAAATCGAGTGTTCCTGTTGGATTATCGTCCCACTAAAGTTTCAACCACATTACCTCATGTGCTTACGGGCAGTGTGCCACCGAATGTGAATAAACAATGTCCAAGCAGATTCAAATCATGGACATTAAGTAGCATGAAGAAAATGAAGATCTACACTTACGACGTAAGGATTTTCTCACAAGGTCACAGGTTGGAGAGCTTAATGGAAAAAATTAGACTACATCAAGTGGGACATCGTAGGAATGAGCGAAGTCCGAAGAGCAGAAGAAAAGCTGATACAATTACAAAATGGTTACCACCTGTTCTACTATAGAGGTAAGGACAAAGAAAGATCTAGCGGCGTATGATTCCTGATCAACCGAGTGGTTGCTAGTAACGTAGTCAGGTTCAGTAGTTTATCAGACAAGGGTAGCTTTGATTGTGATTAGGCTTTGTAAAATGTACACTAAAAATAGTTCAAGTTTTTGTACCAAAACTTCACAGAGTTCAGACGATGAAATTGAATCCTTCTATGATGATTTATGTTAGGTATTGAATCAAGAAAAAAGTAAGTACACGTTGGTAATAGATGAGCTACAACATGAGGATAATGAACACTTTCTTGAAAAAGCGTGTAGGTCGTAATTGGACCTGGAGAAGTCTAAATGGAACAACAAAGAACGAAGTATGTTTCATATTAGAAATTGAGAACAAGACTGTTAGCAATGTTACGGTCATAAATAAAGTCAACATAGGTTATGACCATAGAATGGTAGGTTCCACAGCTAAATTCAGTTTCAGAGACGAAAAAATAAGCTAATTTCAAGAAAGAAAATCAGCCTTCCAAAGGTTATCGATAATAAGAAGGAATTTCAGTTAGAAATTGAAAATAGATTCGAAGCTCTAAGAATTAACGAGGACGCCGTCAAAGATATGAATTTAAATCTAATGAATATCCTTAGAGAATCAGCAGAAGTACAAAAAGAATACAAAGAAATCAAATACTCTAAAGGTACAAATTACCTAATTAAAAGAACAAGAACCATGCAGAGTAAAAACAAGAGAGACGAAGTAGAATAGAACTAAACAAGCTTATCAACAAAAGGAAGAGATTAGAGAAAAGAGAGAGAAAAATGGATGAAATAGTGGAAACTATTCGGAAAGGTAAAAGTATTAAAGGGAACTAGTACAGACATGCTTTAGGGAGACAGTAAATGATATGTTTGAAAGATATAAATGGAGAAATCATTTAATGCAGAGGCAAAATGGTAAAAAGACTAAGAGAATTTTACCAAGAACTTTCCTCGTCGAGGACCATAGTTGAGTCGGTAGTGTACCAGAGATTACAAAGGAAGAAGTAGAATTTGCTTTGAAGAATATGAAAAGAGGAAAAGCACCTGGGGATTATGGTATGCCGATAGATATCTTGAAAGACGTAGGGAAAGAAGTTCACATTAAGATAGCTTAGTTGTACACATAGTGGTTACGTCAAGAAAGCGTTCCTGAATCGTGGTGAAATGCTATAGTGATTTTACTTCATAAAAGAGGAGACCAGAAATACCTTAGTAACTATCGACCGATTAGCTTGCCATCAAATGTGTATAAAGTATTCTCCAAGATCCTTACAAATAGACTAAGTCAAGAAATCAACCGAGAGAACAGGCAGACTTTAGGAGCGGATATTGGACTCTAGACCATTTGCAGGTGATGGACCAGCTAATCGAGAAAACGAAAGAATACAATATACCTCTCTTTTTAGCTTTTGTAGATTACGAGAAGGCCTTTGACTCAGTAGAACAAATACCAATACTAAACTCGCTACACAAACAGGGTACAAACGAAGAGATCCTAAGGGTTTTAAAAAAGATTTATGCGAAAGGTACCGCTATAATGCGACTACATTAAATACAAAAAAGATCAAGATCGAGAAAAGAGTACGGCAAGACAATACAATTTTACCCAAGTTATTTACAGCTTGCTTAGAAGAGATTTTCAGAAGGTTGAGTTGTGAAGAGGGTGGTTTGAAGATTGATGGTGAATATTTGAACGACCTAAAATTTGCGGATGACATGATTGTTTCTTCAGAAAGAGTGGAAGACATGCATGATATGTTGAGTGATTTGAACAAGGAGCGTCTCAAAGTAGGTTTAAAAATGAATAAGAGTAAAACAAAAGTAATGTTCAACACGAAAGTTCAAAGTAAAGAGATTATAATCGATGATATGAGCCAGAGGTTGAAGAGTATAATTATTCAGACCAGATGGTGAAAGTGACAAAAGATCATGATCATGAAATAAAAAGACGTGGTACAATTGGTTGGAAAATGTTTGATAAGTATAATAAAGTCCTGAGAGGCTCTCTATCTTTATGTTTGAAACGTAAAGTTTGCAATCAATGCATTCTGCCAGCAATAATCTACGGATGTGAGACTTGGAAACTGACAAAGGGGGATAA
>NC_134800.1:40379687-40384687 GCF_046742065.1 Oratosquilla oratoria
GCCCTTAATGTTTCCTGGAATCCAACCCTCAGTTTTGACAATTTTGCTAATATATATATTTTTTCTTGTTAAGTTCTCACCAAGTCAAAGAAAGGTCTTCTTCAAAAAAATTAAGACGAACATGCAAATCTCAAGTACCTTCTACCGAAACGTTGTATCCATCACTTGCATACATTAACTATCATTACCGGCAGCTGACAGGCCATGACCTAACAGGCGTCTGGTGAGAAGGTGAGAATGTAAGTTATAACAAACAAACACACCAACCCAAACTAGAGAGAGAGAGGGAGCTGGTCGAGATATCGCCTGACGATGTGTATATCCATACACAGCATAAGGTCTCAGTTGTCCTATGGAGACTTAATCAACCTTGAAAGGCGAATCTTAGAAGAACTTGAGACCTAAGCCTCGAGATGATGTAGAGATGATAACAAAGAAGTAAAGACTGAGTGTGGGTGAGTGACTGAGTGAGTGGGTGAGTAAATCAGTCAGTTGGTCAACCAGTGAGTCAATACCAACACGATCAATAAGTAATGAGAAAATGTCAGGAGAGACACTACTCATTTTCATAAGCTTACAAAACTTTGTCTCCTTCAAAATAATTGTCTCTCGCATCTACGCACTTCTGCGTGCGTTTCTCCCAATCCTGGAAGACCTCCTCAAAGTCCTTTTTCAGTAGTCCCTTCAGGTAACTTTCCGATGCCTCTTTAAGCTCCTCTGTTGACTGGAATCTGGTTCCCCTGAGGCTGTCTTTCATAGGTGGGAACAAGAAGAAGTCGCAAGGGGCTAGGTCAGGGCTGTAGGGTGGGTGTTGTACCACTTTCATTTCCATATCGGCCATCCTGGTGGTCACCGGCGTTGACTTGTGGCATGGGGCATTGTCCTTGTGGAACCACCACTGACCACTCCTCCACTGCTGAGGCCTCTTCTTCCTCATCTTCTCCCTGAACCTTTTCAGAACAATAAGGTAATATTCCTTATTAGCGATTTGACCCTTAGGAACCCATTCAACGTGAATGAGCCCCTGGGAGTCAAAGAAAGGAATGATCATGGCCTTTTCTTGAGACCTGCTGATCTTTGCCTTTTTGGGTCTGGGGGAGGTCGCGTGCTTCCACTGAGCAGTCTGACGTTTGCTCTCAGGGTCGTAGGTGAACACCCAACTCTCGTCGCAAGTCGCTACCTTATTCAGGAAACCTGAATCAGCCTCTATCATTTCGAGAATGTCAGTGCAACATTCCACAGGAAACTGCCTCTGGTCGTCGGAGAGGATCTTTGGCACAAACTTGCCACAGACTTTGTGGAGCTTCAGATCTTCGGTCAGAACTGTCTCTATTGTGCCAATACTAATACCAACAGCTTCAGATATCATCCTCACAGATATTCGACGGTCTTGCATCACTAACCTTTGCACTTCCTCAATGTTTTCCTCCTTACGTGCACTTTTCGGTGCTCCAGATCTGGGTTCATCTTCAACCTGTTCATTTCCTACAGAAAATCCTATAAACCACCGATAGAAACTTGCGTGGCTCATCTGTTCATCCCCATAGGCCTCCTTTAACATTCCATAAGCTTTTTGTTTGGTTTTCTTAAGTTTAACACAAAATTTGATGGCGTAACGTTGCTCCATGTTTCCCTGCATCTTGACAAGTGTTCACAGATCGGCAAACCGAATCAGACTGGTTCCACCACGTTCACCGCTGCACTCAGACCTACAAATATAGAAAGTTGCTAGTTAGTTATTTTATAGAATATATGTATGTCTACTTCACCATGAAGTAGTATTTTGATCAAATCATATTTATTGTCTCGCCTGACATTTTCTCATTACTTATTGAACATACCGTGTGTATGTACGTCATCGAGTGTCAATCAGTAAGTCAGTCAGTCCTGAAGGAGACACATTGCACTTGTTAATCTCTCGTGTTCCCTCCCCCAATTCCACGAAGCCCCGGTATGCACAAAGAAGAGGAAGAGAAGAGGAGGAGGAGAAGGAGGAGAATGGAGGAGGAAGAGGAAGAAGAAGGGTAACGCCCCGGTAGGCCGATCCGAACTGTCACGTTGTTCTTGCATTCTTCGTCTCATAGAGAGAGACTTTCTCGGCCTCTAAGATTTTTTTTTCTGTGAAACTTCCCTCACCTTCCCACCCATCCACTTTCCGGCCATAAGGCAATCGTCATTTGAGGTGATATAAAGTAACATTTAAGATAAGGTCATTTCGATAATCGCTCACCGTCCCGGATGGCACTTTTACTTTTCCTTCATCGCGTCTATCTTGAGGTCTGGGCGGGTGCTAGCCTTGTAAACCGAAATACACACACGCACACACACACACACACACACACACACACACACACACACACACACACACACACACACACACACACACACACACACACACACACACACACACACACACACACACACACACACACACACACACACACACACACACGCATACACACACCACACACACACACATCAACACGAACACACACACACACACACACACACACACACACACACACACACACACACACACACACACACACACACACACATATATATATATATATATATGTATATATATATATATATATATATATATATATATATATGTATATATTATATAAACACATATATACATATATACATACATATATACATATATATATATACATATACATATATATATGTATATATATATGAATACACACATATATATATATATATATATATATATATATATATATATATATATATATATATATATATATAATATACATACATACATACATAATAGAATAAATCAAATCCAGTACATCCAGACTTTCTTGTTCATCGCTGTATCAGTTCTGGATGCGAGAGGTATCTCTATGCTTCATTGTGTTGATGTATATATTCATTATAACTCCTGGGTAAAAGTGAAATGCGCATTGAGGTACTTTTTGCTTCGACTGTACACGTTTGGTCGCAAAAAAAAAAAAAAAAAAAAGAATTGAACCCGAAGAAGTGTTGAGGGTTGAATAATTCAACCCAATTAATCTTTGTCTAGGTGGAAACTGCCAGTCACTTGGCCTATCAAGCAATTAATCGCCCAGCGATGTCACGGGCCAAGATGTCACGATGTCATGTCTCTCAGGTCATCTCTTTCCCGACTTACGATCATGTTTGTGACCTTTTCTGACCTTTTCATTATGAGCGTTTTTGTTTACCAGCCTTTATTTTTCTTATTTATTTATTAATTTCTCTAGCTATTTTCTATTTATTCATTTACGTATCTATATATTTATTCATTTATTTTTCTTACTGCCTTTGTAAGGAAAGCTGAGATACCTGATTTATTGTAGTTCTCTAGTCTAATGTATTAGTAGAATTTGATATCATACAATTTTTTACTGATATTCAACACAGTGATGCAGTATCAGATGAGGATATGTTTTACGAGTATAACGATATACGAAGTGAAATACTATGTAAATTACACATACACACACACACACACACACACACACACACACACACACACACACACACACACACACACACACACACACACACACACACACACACACACACACACACACACACACACACACACACACACACACACACACACACACACACACACACACACACACACGTGCGCGCGCACACACGTACAAAGACACACACACAAGACAGAAAACTATTTTACAACAAAGCGAAATAATATAATGATTTAAAGAGAATTTTAATATGACGGAAATTGGATAATAAAGGATTAATCTCCCATCTCTTCTGATCTCGATTTTTTTTCTTTTTTGCTTATTTATTTAATATCCCAGCCACTCAAAGTTTTCCATGCTTAACACCCATCCACCAGCAAATATCCTTCTTCAGAATCTCCCATAAGATTTTTCCAACTCATAAGAACGGAGGAGACTGCAAGAGACCATAAGACATACGCTAGGTAGTTCCATGTCCCTTATTACCTGTTACCCCTATCCATAAAGTTATCTAATCTTCTCTTAATTGTTTCAGCACCCACTCCGTTTTCTCTCTTAATCTACCTAATACCTCCCAGAATCATAATCTCTCATTCCTCTTATGTCCTCCCTTTGATGTCTTCTTCGTCCATTTTCTTCTTTATCATCTATTGTATCTTCTCTCCTTATCTTATTTCATCGTGACACTAGTTGACCAAAAACCTTCTATCTAGTGGTTCTACTTTTTCTTCATTGTCAATAAATTGGTCAAAACCAAGTTTGTATTAAAGTTTTCCTCGCGGTTAATCTCAGAGAGTTTTATTCGTCTTAGTGTTCAAGGTGGTGGAGTTCTAAGAGCTAAGGCTCTCCTCCACTTAGATCCTCCACAACAAGATCCTGCTCCTATTCCGCCATCCTCCACCTCCACATTCCACGACGTCTCTTCACCTCCACTTCACCTCCTCACGCCTTAGCCCTGTAGCCTCCACATATCCCCAAGTACTCTTTTTCTTCTTCTTCCTCTTGATCTTATTCTTCCAGTTGGCCCTATTCCTATTCCTGCTTTTCCTTCCCCTCCTCCTCCTCCTCCTCCTATTCCTGCTTTTCCTTCCCCTCCTCCTCCTCCTCCTCCTATTCCTGCGTTTCCTTCCCCTCCTCCTCCTCCTCCTCCTCCTCCTCCTCCTCCTCCTCCTATTCCTGCTTTTCCTTCCCCTCCTCCTCTTCCTCCTATTCCTGCTTTACCTTCCCCTCCCCCTCCTCCTCCTATTCCTGCTCTTCCTTCCCCTCTTCCTCCTCCTCCTATTCCTGCTCTTCCTTCTCATCCTCATCCTCTTCCTATTCCTACTCTTCCTTCTCATCCTCGTATTCCTGTTCTTCCTTCTCCTCCTCCTCCTCCTTTTATTCTTTCTCCTCCTTCTCTTCTTTCTCTTCTTCCTCTTCGTCTTCCTTCTCCCCCTTCTCCTCTTCCTCCTCTTCCTCTTCTTCCTCCTCCTCTTCCTTCTTCTCCTCTTCCTCCTCCTGCTGGTCCTCCTCCTG
>NC_134800.1:40404687-40409687 GCF_046742065.1 Oratosquilla oratoria
CTTTTTTGTACCTTTGAAAATGTCTAAATAGACGAAAACGTTCGGTATCTGTTTTTTCATTTCCCGGTGGTTTCTGCAAAAATATTTTATCACGTGTGTTTTGTGATTTCTTTGTATATATATATATATATATATATATATATATATATATATATATATATATATATATATATATTTATATATATATATATATTTATTTTTTTATTTATTTATATAGAAACACACACATAAACACACACACACAAACACACACACACACACACACACACACACACACACACACACACACACACACACACACACACACACACAGGCAGAGACCTACACCACGCACACACACACACACATGTACACACATATATATAATATACATATATGTGTATATGTATATTATATATATACACATATATGTATGTGCGTGTGTGTGTGTGTGTGTGTGTGTGTGTGTGTGTGTGTGTGTGTGTGTGTGGGTGTGTGTGTGTGTGTGTCTGTGTGTACACACACACACACACACACATATATATATATATATATATATATATATATATAGATATATATATAGATATATAGATATCAAATGACATATGAGAGATTTTGGGTGGTAGAAGTACAACGAAGATGCTCTCGGAGTAGGTTATACTCTTACGTTACGACCACTTTGGTCTTCAGAGAGTTGTCTACAGAAGGTTTTACATGTCACATTCTATATCATTCTTGAGGGGCCTCTCGGTCAGGTCACAGCGTCCGGCAGGTGAACATTTGTCTGGATTCTCAGCGAGTCTAGTATAAGGACACTTGCCACCTTTGATAAGCAGATGAATCCCTCTCTTCCATTAGTGTTTTCTTTAACGTTTATGTACGCGGCTTCAATCGTTTTTCTTGTTTTCTTTTCATGACCCTCTCTGAGGATTTTAGCCTCTTTCCAATGGGGAAGGTAGCTAAATTTGTGTGCATGCTGAAGTAAGGAGTTGGACGTCCTGTGCGCTCTAAGGTAATTTTTATGTTCAGATATACGTTTGGCTAAACCTCGGCTCTGATTCACAGGACAAACGGTGAAGTAAAATTTGCAGTGTATAGGAAACCTACGAACAGAGATGATTTTGTCCATTATTTTTCAGTTCATAGCAACACACACACACACACACACACACACACACACACACACACACACACACACACACACACACACACACACACACACACACACACACACACACACACAACCACGCACACACACACACACACACACACACACACACACACACACACACACACACACACACGCACACACACACACACACACACACACACACACACACACACACACACACACACACACACACACACACACACACACACACACACACACACACACACACACACACACACACTCACACTTTCGTCGGATGGACGGCGAAGATTAGAGTTTCGAAGAAAAATCAAATTTTACGTGGATCTCAACGTCAAGGAAGTACCTTATTGTATTTACAGGGAAGGGGAAAGCTCGTGGTGTAGTGGGAAGGTGAGAAAAAAAGGAGAAGGGGAGGGATTACTGAGGGAAATGGAAGGAAATGAGGAAGGGGAGGACTTGGTCCAGGAGGCCAGGCGTCTTGTAAACAAGCGGAGGACTGAGGATTTTGGAGAAGGGATTAACAAAAATGAAAATATTAGAAATATAGACTAGAGCAGCACAATGAAAGGTGAAGATAATAATTTCCAGGGATTTAATGAGGGGGCGGGGTAGGATATCAACCTCCCCCGATTAGCAAGACTAGAGGAAAAACTTGAAAAAATGACCGAACATTGGGAGAGTAGGTTCGGTAACATAGCAAAGATTGCGCAGAGAGTTGAAAAATTGGAAGAACTAGAGAAGGTGAACAAAAACTTAACTAAAGAAATAGAAGAATTAAAAAGACAGTTAAAAGAAGTAAAAGATGAGAATGAGGAATTAAAGAGGAATAATAAAGACAATAAAGAGGCCATAGCAAAAGAAGCACAGGGTTGGAAAAAAATCCAAGAAAACAGTAAAGTTGCATTTACTGACATAATAAAACAGCAAATGAAAGAACAAACTGAAGACTCAGTTATTAAAGTGATGAGACAGAAGGAGAATATAGTAAGAGACTTAGCAGATAAAAAGAAATGTATAATTATATTAGGAATGGAAGAGAAGTATAACCTAAATAGAACCACAAGAATCAAAGAGGAAAAAGAAAAAATAAGCAGTTTACTAGAATTAGTTCAGGAAGATGAACCTGAAATCATGAAACAAATTGAAGAGATGTATAGACTCGGAAAGTATAGTACAGATAAGACCAGACCAATTAAGATTAAATTCAGGTCACAAACGACAGCAGAGAATATCTTAGCAAAAACAGGGAAACTAGCAGCAAGTGAACAATATAAAAAGGTATGGATAAAAAGAGAAATGAATAAAGAGGAAAGAGAGGAGGAAAAAATGAAAAGACAAGAAGCTATGGAAAAAACGAGAACAGAACAGGGACAGAAAAAGAGAAATTCTATTGGAGAGTAGTGAATATGAAAGTGAGGAGATGGGCCATACCGGAGAAAAAACAAAGGGGAAACAGAAAATACAATGTAAGTAGCAGAAAATTAAGAGTGTCTTACACAAATATAGATGGATTGATAACAGGATTGAATGAACTGAATGATTATCTGAAGGAAAAAGAACCGGACATAATGGGAATTGTAGAAACAAAATTAAAAGGTCCACTACCACCCAACAAGTGTAGGACATGATGCATATAATTATTGGATTAGAAACAGAGAGACAAAACAAGGGGGTGGAGTTATGTTCCTGACTAAGAAAGATATAAACGTGAGGAGTGTCACATATGGAAAGAATACAGTAGAGATGATTATGATCGAAGTGGAAGACAGAGATAAGAAGAGCAGAAAGTTTGTAATAAACTATGTGCCTCCAAAAACAGCCTCGTAGGAAGAGAGTGAACATAAAAGTATGTTAGAAGACACAAGGATAACATTAAATAAGATAATGGAAGATGGAGGAAGAATAGTTATGATGGGCGACTTTAATTGCAAAGAAGTCTGCTGGGAAGAGATGACAGTAAAGGGTGGAGACGGCTCATGGGGAAATGTTCAATTCGAGATGATTATTGACCATACAATGACACAATGGATACAAGAGAACACTAGGTATAGAAATGAAAAGAACCATCGAGACTAGACCTAATAATCACGTCTGAACCTAAAATTGTGGAAAAGATTGAATATAAGACACCAATAAGTAAAAGTGACCACATATTGATTGAACTGGAACTAAATGAGGAGAAATACATTAACAGAAATGAACAAAATAGGAAAGGATGAATGATGTATGATTTTTTTTTTTAATAAAATAAAAGAATTCTTTCAAAAAGAAAACTGGGAAGGAATATACAAAGAAGAAACAACAGTGGAAGAGAAATGGAATATTTTGACAATTTTTTTTTTTTAAAAAGGAGTGGAAAAGTATTTCCCAAGACAAAAACAAGAAAAAGAATGTGTAAAGTGCTGGTACAACAAAAGTTGTAGGGAGTTAAAAGACTAAAGAGATAAAGCTTGAACCAAATGGAAGAAAGACAAAATACCTAAAAAATGGAAAACATATACTTGTTATAGAAATGAATATGTACAAGTGTGCAGAGAAGAAAAGAGAAAATATGAAAAAGATGTCATAGAAAAATGTAAAGGTCAACCAAAACTATTCTACAGATTTGTAAACAACAAACTGAAAAACAAACAAGATTTAGAGAAATGAAGACAAGGAGAAGTTGAATACACAGAGGAAATATAAATGGCAGAAATTATGAACAAGCATTTTAAATCAGTGTTTACAAGATAGAACATACAACCTGGGGAGATCAAATGGAAAGAGAAAGTCCCCCCTATGAAAGAAATAGAAGTAGCAAAGAATGAAATAATGAAACACTTGAGTAATCTTGATGTTAGAAAATCGCATGGACCAGATGAAATAGCAAACTGGATTTTGACAAAATACACAGCATAATAAACAGTTCCTTGAAAGAAGGAAAAGTTCCAAAAGACTGAAAAATATATATATATGGTACCTATATATAAAGGGGGAAATAAAGAAGACCCTACCAGCTATAGACCAGTCTCTCTAACAAGTACAATAGCAAAAATTTGTGAAAGAATTGTCCAAAGTAGATGTGTAAAATATCTAGAAAAAAACAACGTGCTAAATCCAAGGCAATTTGGATTCAGACAAGGACGATCATGCGTCACCAATTTAATATGTTTCTATTCAAGGCTAATAGATATAATACAAGAAAGAGATGGATGGGCTGATTGTGCATTTCTAGACCTAAAAAAAGCTTTTGACAAAGTACCACATAAGAAGTTGCTTAAGAAATTAGAAACTGAAGGAGGAATACAGGGCAAACTACTTAAATGGATGGAAGACTTTTTGCAAGAAAGAAAAATGAGAGTAGTGATAAGAGACAAACACTCAAATTGGGATGAAGTAATAAGTGGTGTTCCACAAGGAACAGTTCTGGCCCAGTAATGTTTGCTATATATATGAATTATATGGATGAAGAAATTGAAAGTTATATGAGCTTCTTTGCAGATGATGCAAAACTATTAAAAAAAGTGAACACGGAAGAAGATTGTGAGTCACTACAGAGTGATCCAAATAAAGTATGGGAATGGAATAGGAAGTGGGAGATGGGGTTCAACATTAAAAAGTGTAGTATAATGGAATTTGGAAAAAGCAAAAACAGAATAACAGGATCATATAAATTGGGAGAAGAAGGAATAGAAAAAGTTGAAAATGAAAAGGACCTGGGAGTCATTGTTATGAATAATATGTCACCTGAGAAACATATAAATAAGATTTTTTGAGAAAATTATAATTCAATAAGAACAATCGAAGTAGCATTTACATACCTGGACGAAGAAATGGTGAAGAAAATACTAATCACTTTGATAAGACCAAGATTGGAATATGCAGCAAC
>NC_134800.1:40449687-40452187 GCF_046742065.1 Oratosquilla oratoria
TTTCTCTAATTAAAACTTCCCAACCCCACTCCCTTACTTGACTCCCTTCTCTGTACTCCTAAAACTCATTCCCTAAACTCCCAATGAAACCCACTTATCGTTACTCCCATACTTCTTCATCCCAAACTTCCACTTCCTACTCAATCTCTAGGAACTCTCATCTCTCATTCATTCTTCCTCTCCCCCCCTCTCACTTCTTCCCCTCCTCCCAATCTATTTCTCCCTTCTTGTCTTCTCTTCCACTTCCTCACTCTCCTTATTACAAAAATTCTTTGTAGATTATTATGTTCTATTTACCGTCGTTCTGTCTATCTCCCTCTCTCTCTCTTTCTCTCTCCCTTTCTCCCTTTACCGCTCTCTTTCTCCATTTCTCTCTCTCTCTCTCTCTCTCTCTCTCTCTCTCTCTCTCTCTCTCTCTCTCTCTCTCTCTCTCTCTCTCTCTCTCTCTCTCTCTCTCTCTCTCTCTCTCTCTCTCTCTCTCCTTTTATCGCTCTCTTTCTCCATTACTCTCTCTCTCTCTTTTTTCTTTCTTTCTCTATCTATCTATCTACCTATCTATCTATCTATCTATCTATCTATCTATCTATCTATCTATCTCTTCCTCCCTCTCTCTCACTAATCTGCTCTTCTCTCAGTCCCTCCTGCTCTTTCTCCCTCACTGAGCCCCCCGGCCCCACATCGCCCCGTCCTCCCCCCCCCATCCCTCCATCCCTGATGCTCTCCTTTGCTCTTTTAACGTCACAGAACTTGACGCTATCGTGACCGATGCGGCCTCCGTGTGTCCGAGGTTGACCTGGCTACTGGACCTCAATGGAGGGTGACCTCGAGGCCGACCTGGATGGTCCCTCAATAGCCGACCTGACTTCAAAGGGGAGGGCGGTCTAGCGTGCAGAGATGGGGAGAGACAGGGAGGGAAAGAGAGAGAGAGGGGGAAGAGAGAGAGAGAGAGAGAGAGAGAGAGAGAGAGAGAGAGAGAGAGAGAGAGAGAGAGAGAGAGAGAGAGAGAGAGAGAGAGAGAGAGAGAGGAAGAGAGATAAAGAAGGAAAACGTAAATACATATGTATATATGCATATCCGTGGGCCCGCGCGCGCGTGTGTGTGCACGCGTCTATGTATATGTATATATGTGTTCACATATATCCACAAACTGACAGAGAGATAAAGAAAGAGAAAGAGATATGATGGAGAGGGAGAGAGATCGAGAGCGGGTGGGTAACTTGAGGGCTCAAAGGGCTTGGCGACGAGGGCCTCTGCCTCCTTCTCTCCCCTCCTAACGGAGACCCAACCCCACCCCCACCCCCTGGTTTGGAGGGGGGCCATTGAAGACCCCAGCAAAGCTCTTGTCGCGACCTCGCCAATCGGGACACTCATCAGGTCTGCAGCTGACAACCGCTGGTTCAGCTTGCTGATAACTGGCCAGGAGGAGGAAGAGGCTGCTTCTGCTGCTGCTGCTGCTGCTGTTGGTGTAGTTGGTAAGCCTCCAGCTGCTGTAGGAGAGCTGCAGGTGATGGTGTTATTGCTGTTGGGGAGGATGATGGTACTGGTTTAATTGCAGTTTTTGGTGTGTTTCTTATTTTTTATATTTTCACTCTCTTCAGCGCCGTTGATGATGATACACTTTTAACAAAGGTTCCAGTTAGTTGCAGGTGAGTCTGAACCTGTTGTAGATGTTGCAGGTGGTCTGGGTTGGGTTTGTTATTCTGGTTGTTCTCCTTAATTATTTAGATTTTTGCAAATGTTTTTGCAATTGAGTCTGCTGTGAATATTATATGCGTTAGGCGCTGGTTTCCTTCATTCTGTTGCTCTTCATGAATGTTCTTGCAGCAGGTAATTTTTTGTGTGGCTGCTACTTGTATTGATAAAGTTGCTACAATTGTTAAAACTACTGTGATTATTGCTGTCACACCTGATTTCGCTGTTCCTTTGCTTCAGCCACTGGTTGAGTAGCATTTGTCAAATGTTTTCTATATATAGATACCGGCCATGTGAATTGGATCAATAAAGAACAACTGAATAGCTGATCTTGTTTGAAATAAACCACGATGTATTTTATGGAATATGGCGACAAAGAAAATTATTATGGTAAATACATCGATAGCATTTCAGATTAGGCTGAAGACTATCTACATTTGTAATAGTTACGAGAGGTATCTATTTCCGCATCAGCTTCGCACAAACATTCAGCACTCATGGTTCTTTCACTTTTTCTATATGTGAAATCTGAGAGAAACAGTTTTGTCTCCACTACGTATGTTAAGAACACGAACGAAGACGTGACCAGGGACAGTTTTCACTCATTTCACGTGGCTCAAATACCAAGAACTTCAGCTCTTCCAAAAAGCATTCATACTTCAGAAAATGAATAACTACTCATCTAATGACAGTAAGCCTAACAAGAACACAAAAATTACCCTAGAAGTATTTTATGAGGACACAACTTAGGACAAACCTAAAGACAATATTTTTTTATATTTATGATAAGTATGTAAAAACTAACACT
>NC_134800.1:40477187-40487187 GCF_046742065.1 Oratosquilla oratoria
ACACACACACACACACACACACACACACACACATGAACGGACACCTAAATCTCTAAATCGCCTTAACGAATTTAATACTCGTAACTCAACAAGCGGCCAACTGCCACTGTGTGTTCTCAACAAGCTCATTATACTCATTATCCCTCCGGTGCTTAACCACTTAAATCCTTTCACCGCAGAAGAGGACTTAAATGTTTTAGTCCCGGATGCCGTCAGAAGATTTTATTCAGCTGATGGAAACCCCTAGTGGATTAGAAAATGTCTAGGACATTTATGTCGTTGTCAAGTAAAGTTTAAGTTTTAATGTAATAGCTCGTATCCGGGTTTGTTCAGATAAAGTGAGTCCCCGGTAGTTATGGGGTTTAAACAATGATAAACTGAACCTACTTTTTATGGTTAACTTGGTCTTATTTTTCAAAATTCTTTATGTGAATAGTATCATCGAAATCAAGTAAAAACAAAATATAAAAGCAAATTCATCTTCTTAACGATTCCGTTTCCTACATCCAGCAAAATCATCTACTGCCCCACACTCTCGCAGTGGGAAGCAAGAAACCACTGGTAGGGCAAAGCTCTGTCACTTGTAGCAAGCCGTTTTTTTGTTTTTTTCCAACGTTGCATCACCTTTGCCTCCTAATTCATCCTTCTCTTTTTTTTCTTCCTTCCATCTCCTCAGTCTTTCTCTTTTTTCACTATAACTCTTCCTCATTCCCTCTCCTCCTCCGTATTCTACTCCTCTCCCTCTCTCTTACTTGATTTTTATGTCCTCCTCTCACATTCTTTCTCACTTCCTTCATCATCTCTCTCTCTCTCTCTCTCTTTTTTTTTTTCTTCCTGCTTGTCTTCTATGTGTTTCTTTCTCTCAGTCTTCCCTCGGTTTCTCTCATCTCTCCTTATTTCCGCTTTCGTCCCATTCCATCTCCCCTCCCTCCTCCTCCCACTTCCTCCCCCCCATCTCTTCCTCACTCCCTCTCCTCAGCCTCTTCCTCCATCCATTCCTCCTTTCCTCTCCTCTTCCTAAATCACCTCTGCCACCACCCACTCTGATGTGGAGTTCGCTAGGGGCGAATATTAATGTTGGTTCTGTGTAGACAATGCATCACCATTGTAACATCGAGTTCCCCTTTCCATCTTGGGCCTTCCATCTTGGGACTTCCGTAAGGTCTTGAGAACCAAAACGACCGTAAGGACCTCGCACGAAAGGACCCTCGAACTACGATTTGACTTGACCCTCACAATTAACTAAGGCCATTGATTAGTGAGACCTTCTGCAAGGACACAGAAGAAGAAGAAGAAGAAGAAGAAGAAGAAGAAGAAGAAGAAGAAGAAGAAGAAGAAGAAGAAGAAGAAGAAGAAGAAGAAGAAGAAGAAGAAGAAGAAGAAGAGCAAGAAGAAGAAGAAGAAGAAGAGCAAGAAGAAGAAGAAGAAGAAGAAGAAGAAGAAGAAGAAGAAGAAGAAGAATAAGAAGAAGAAAAGAAGAAAAAAGAAGAAGACGACGAAGAAGAGGAAAAAGAAGAAGAAGAAGAAGAAGAAGAAGAAGAAGAAGAAGAAGAGGAAGAAGAAGAAGAAGAAGAAGAAGAAGAAGAAGAAGAAGAAGAAGAAGAAGAAGAAGAAGAAGAAGAAGAAGAAGAAGAAGAAGAAGAAGAAGAAGAAGAAGAAGAAGAAGAAGAAGAAGAAGAAGAAGAAGAAGAAGAAGAAGAAGAAGAAGAAGAAGAAGAAGAAGAAGAAGAAGAAGAAGAAGAAGAAGAAGAAGAGGAAGAAGAAAAAGAAGAAAAAGAAGAAGAAGAAGAAAAACAAGAGGAGGAAGAAGAAGAAGAAGAAGAAGAGGAAGAAAAGTAATTATGATCATAATGATAATAATAAGAAGAAGATGAAGAATAAGAATAAGAAGAAACGCAGCATAGCTCCACACCCCAGAGCCTTCTGGTTCTGTTCCTGGAAAGGAAGGAGGCCCGACCCGACTTCAATCGGCTGGAAAGGATTCCTCTCGATGCTTATTTCCATAACAGAGGACCTAAATACTGGCCTCCGCTATTCGTGGCTAATCAGCTTAACGTCATCCTAGAATGAACAATTAGAACTTGAGCAGAGAAACAAAGATATCAACAAACTTGACGTACTAAATATAGGAAAAGGAGACAGTAAGAGTTTTAGAATTCATTCCACGTATGCTGAGTGTTGGTAATCTGCCTACGGTGGATGGAGTAGCAATGGGACTCTCTATGCTTGAGTGAATTACTCATCTAAGATACTCTTTACAGTCTGTATATGAATAGTCATGTTTCTTTGATATGTTAAGATTATTAGCGGTTTCTCACTTTCACGAACAGGTACAGCTACACAGAAAACTATCGTTAGTAGGGGTGTCGAAACATTCGCTAATGAACATAACCTTATGATACCGAAGGGTTGGTATTTCTGGGGTTCGAATTGTTCGAATTCCTTCTGAATGAATATGAATCGAATAATAGTTCCGGAGTTCATATGGATTCACTATGACATGATAATCTTATTTCCGATGGAGACTTCAACTTGTCTCAAATAGTTTCGTTGTTTTGTGTCAAAATGATTAGCGTGATTTACTAACGATAGTTTTCTGTGCAGCTGTACATGCAAATATGGACAAACTATTGTTCTCCTTCAAGTCATGAGAAAGAGATGAATAGAGTCAAATAGGTCAAAGGTTTTGACTATGGTGATGCAGGCATGGTCACCATATTAAGACAGCAGGGTAGGACTGGTACTAATTGGTTTAGATTGGACACATTTAGGCTTAATAATGAAAATGGTAAGAACTAGTTCAGCAATAGAGAGGTTAACGAATGGAATAGACTTGTAACTATGTAGAGAGCACGGAGAGTATTGTTTTTTTTTTAAAGAAGGTTAGATAACTTTATGAATAGTTATGATAGGTGGTAATGGACACGGAACTGCCTAGAATAGGGCCTACGGTCTATTGCAGTCTCTTTTATTTATTTATTTATTTATTTATTTTTGTACTTATGTTCTTAGAAATCTAGAAAGGGTTATTGTGATCCGATAAAAAAAAAAAAAAAAAAAAATGGGGAAATGTGAACTTTCTTATACATTTTTCCATTTCTTTAGTTGTCATCGTAATAATCCTTCATACTACATATTGCTAATGTATAATGCCATGACCATCTATAATTAGTTAATTAAATTATCTATGTTTCTATTTATGTTTTTATATATCTATTTGCGTGTTAAAATGTTTACACACTATAAGTCTATATATTTGTAATATTAACTGTTTTATCTTTTATCTATCTCCTTATCTATTCATCTTTTTATTTGTTAACTAATTAATCTATTTAGTTACCTCTTCATTTATTTCTTTGTTTGTTTGTTCATTCATCTATTTACTTATTTATCGTCTATGTATTTATTTTTATTTATTTATTTATTCATCTGTTTGTTTATGTATGTATCTATCTATTTATTTATATATTTATTATTTACTTATTTCTTATTATATATTTATTTATTCATCCATTTATTTACCAATCTATCAATTTATATATTTATTTGTTCACTTACTTATTTACTTTATTCATTGATGTACTTATTTGTCTATTTGTTTATTCGTTATAGTTTATTCATTTATTCAGTTATCTGTTTAATAATCTACTTATTCATCTACTTGTTTATTGATTAATTAATCAATTAATTAGTTTGGCATATTTATTCATCTATTTATTTACTTATCAATTTATTAGCTTACTTATTTATTCAGTTATCTATTTCTTTATTTTCTATCTATTATCTATATATTTATTAACATATTAATCTTTCTAATTTCTATTCTTATATTATTTATTTGCTCATTCATCTATTATATATTTATCTATATATCTATTCATTTATATAATTTGATCAGCTATATGATAAAAAAAAAAAACTCGTTTTCAATTGCACTTGACTTCCTCCTCTTCCTCCTCTTTGTTCTCCTTAATCTCTTCCTCTTCTCCTCCTCCGCAACCTCTTCTTGCTCCTCCTCTTCCTCCTTATCCTCCCCTCTTTTCCCTTTTCGCCTATCTACCGTTCCTTCTACTCCTCCATTTCTCTTCCCTTTCTTTCTGCTTCTCTTTCATTTCCTCTTTATCCTCCTCCTACTTCCTTCTCTAGTTTCTTCTTCTCCTCCTCTTCATTTTCCTCCTCTTTCTCCTCCTTATCTTTCTCCTTATCCTCTTACTTGTCCACTTATTTCTCTTCCTTCTCTTCCTACTTTACTTCTACTCCTTCTCCTTCTCTTTCTCCTTCTTCTCCTCCTCTTCCTTCTTCTCTTACTCCTCCTCTTTCCTCTCTTCCTCTTCTTCCTCTTCCCCTTTCTCTTGCACTTCCTCTTCCTTTTTTGCCTTCTCACCTATTCCTGTCCTTCCTTTTCTTTCTTCTTTTCTACTGTCACCTCCTCCATCTCCTCCTCCTCCTCCTCCTCCTCCTTCTCTTGTTCTTCTTCCACTAATTTCCTTTTCTTTCCTTTTCCTATTTCTCTTTTTCTTCCTTCTTCATTACCTCCTCCTCCTCCTCCCCTTCTCGTGCCATTTTCTTCCATCTACTCCTCTTCTCCCTGTACCTGCTTTCTCCTCCTCCTCCTCTTTGTCTTCCTCTTAGTCTTCTTTTTCTTCCTTTTTCTCCTTCTACATCTCCTTCACCTCTCTTCCTCCTTCTCTTTCTACTCGTTTTCCTCCTCCTCTCCTCCTCCTCCTCCTCCTCCTCCTCCATTTCCTCCCCCTACACCTTCTCCTTCAGCTCTCCTCCTCTTTCTCCTTTTCCTCATTCTCCTCCACTTCCTCCTCCTCTTCCTCCCTGTTTTCCATCAACTCGTCCTCCTTTACCTCATACTTCTCCTCTTCCGCGTCATTTTCCTCTTCCTTCTCCTCCTCCTCTTCCTGCCCTTTCCTCTTACCCTTCCTCTTCCTTTTCCTCTTCCTCTTCTTTTTTTTCCATTCTTCCTCTTTACTTTCTTCCTTCTTTTTATTTCGCTCTCGCTCTCCCTTCTTTTCTTCCCTTTCATCCTTTTGTTTCTTTTCCTTTTTGTTTTCACTCTTCTTCTCTTTCTCCCATTTCTTTTTCCTCTTTTTCCTCTTCCTCTTTCTCTTTTTCTTTTCATTTGTCTTCCTCTTCCTCTTCTCCCTCCTCCTCTTCTTCTTCCTCCTTTTCCTTCGCCTACTCTTCTTCCACCTCTTCCTTTTCTTCTGTCTCTTCCTAAATCTCCCCTTCCTCCCTTTCCCTCAATTTCTTCCTCCTTTCCCCCTCCTTCCCCCTCCTTCCACTTCGTCCTCCTCTTCCTCTTCTTCCACCTCTTCCTCTTCTTCTCCCTCTCCCTAAAACTCCCCTTCCTCCCTTTCCTTCCCTCCCCCTACTTCCACTTCATCCTCCTCTTCCCCTTCTTCCGCCTCTTCCCTTTCTCCTTACCCCTCCTAAAACTTCCCTTCCTCCCTTTCCTTCTCTTCCCCCTCTTCTTCCACTTCCTCCTCCTCTTCCTCCTCTTCAGGTTGGTCGAGCAGGAGGGCCTGGCGGGGCCGGTAACTCCATCCGGCGTGTCGGGTGATGATCGAGCCCGCGCCACCCAGGGCAAAGGTAACTCGAGAGTCTTATTGGTTAACAAGTCTGAGGTTCTTGCCGCCAACGCCGCGGTGGGCTCCAGACGGGAGGACGGGCGGGCGGGCGGGGGACGGCAGCGTCCTCCCTAGTTTCTGGTGCTCCTTCCTTCCTTCCTTCCTTCCTTCCTTCCTTCCTTCCTTCCTTCCTTCCTTCCTTCCTTCCTTCCTTCCTTCCTTCCTTCCTTCCTTCCTTCCTTCCTTCCTTCCTTCCTTTCTTCCTTTCTTCCTTCCTTCCTTCCTTCCTTCCTTCCTTCCTTCCTTCCTTCTTTCCTTCCTTCCTTCCTTCCTTCCTACCTTGTGTGTGAGTGTGTCTGTGCGTGTGTGTGATTCACCATGTTCCTAGATCACGTGTTGGATTCGTGATCGACAGTGTGTGTGTGTATGTGCATGTGTGTGAGTTTGTGTGTGTGTGCGTGCGTGCGTGTGTGTGTGTGTGTGTGTGTGTGTGTGTGTGTGTGTGTGTGTGTGTGTGTGTGTGTGTGTGTGTGTGTGTGTGTGTGTGTGTGTGTGTGTGTGTGTGTGAGAGAGAGAGAGAGAGAGAGAGAGAGAGAGAGAGAGGAAGAACAAGGAAATGGGAGGAGCAATGAAGATGTGGGTGGGAGGAATGTTGGAGGGGGGAGAATGGAAGGAAGAGGAGAGAATGTATGGGATGAATCTGAATGGAAAAGAGCAAAATCAGAAAAAGAGGAAATTTAAAAATAGAATAAAGAGAAATACGAATACACGAGGGAGAAAAGGACATAAATAAAGACCAAAAGAACGTGGGTGGGGAGGGAGAGGTGGTCAAGCATGATGGGTGAGGTGATGGCGAGTGGAAATCTACAAGGAACTGAGTAAGACGTGTTGGTAATGTTGGTAATTGGGGATTGGTGATGGTGTGATGGGATGATGATGGGGTTGTGATGGGGGCATGATTGGAGCAGCGACAGAGTGCTAGAGCTGGAGATTTTCTTCTTCTTCTTCACCTTTTTTTTGGGGGGGGGGGGGGCAAGACCCTCTCAGCTCCAGATAGAGTCAACCATCGCTTCTGCCGAGGTAGTTAGCACTTAAAACCATTTGAGTAGATAAGGAAATGGGAAGACGAAGGAGATACAGCAAGAGAGGAGTGGGAGAGCGAGGTGGCAAATCCTCCCACCCCGACCCCAGATACTTGTTAATATGGCGGCACATTAGACATTTCTCAATAGCATGCTATTTGCTTTTGCTACTTCGTTCGAGTCAAAACTACTTTGGTTACGATACATACATAGATATATATATATATATATATATATATATATATATATATATATATATATATATTATATATATATATATATATATATATATATATATTTTTTTTTTTTCTAATTTCTGATTGTCAAATTACTCTTGCGTCATATAGTGAGAAGCCTTACGACAAATAAAATAAGTTAAATATATACGAATGGTAGATACATTGTTGAGATATTCTTGTCTTGAATATTGTAATCACTTTTGAGTGCATGTCACTCTTACAGTCACCCACAGACTTCAAGATTCCTTCTAAGTGACGATGTTCAGTGATCAGTTTATTAATTAATTTTTTTTTTTTCGATGTTTAGCAAGAATAAACGACGCCAGCAGGAGACATTTTGGCCAATAAGATGATCGCATTCTAAAACAATACATAATCATATTAACTATCAAAAATTAATAAGTGAATAAATTCAATATATATTCAAAGGGCAAATGAATGAATGTAGAAGTGATGATCAAATGAACAAATGGATAAAATTATCAATTCATTACTTATTCAATTATCATATGAATTGAGTCGTCAATGAATATGAGTAGATTGACATGTGAGTAGATGAATGGGTGAATAAATTACGAAATGACTAAATGAGAAATTAGGTAATTAAAATAAGTAAAATAGATTAATGAGAGCGTACATATTCATAAATGAATAAGTACACAGATAATTAGATAAAGATATACACAGGTAAATATCTGACCTGTGAAAATAAATAGATAATAGTAATATAATTATTTCCTTGGGTTTCACTCACTGGAAACCCACAGCCCCACATTACCCGGCAACAGTCCTCAGACCTTTGCATACAGTAAATCTCTACAAAAAGAAAAGTTAGACTCCTGTTTGTTTTGCTTTGATATGAAGACGAAGAAGAAGAAAGAGATGTTAGCTTAAAAAAAAAGGAAATCTGTGAAGTTGGGTAAAAGTGTATTGACAGAAGATAGGAGGCAAGACATGAAGATAAAGAAATAATGAAGAAAAAAATGAAGATACAGAATAATAAAAAAAATAACAATGATAAATGAAAATTATAATAGAGTGAAAGAATATGCATCCAGAGATAACATACATACATATACTAAGTGCTCTTTCCTCCATACAAGGAAAGTAGCCAAAGTCAAAGACATAAATCCACTCCCACCCATTTCATTCCCACATACTCCACTCCCATTCACCTCACCTCCCTCCCGCTTTTCTTGGCTCCTCTTCGATACCGGGTCATCCTTGCATCTCGCCCAATGCCCTGGGTCAAAAGCTATGCAGCAAGACAGAGCACATCCACAGCAAGGCCGCTTCATTTAATCGGCGGCCCCCTCCCCCTCTCTGTCCCCTTATACAGAAAAAGACAAAACGGGGAGAAATCCCTTTGGGCTGCGTCAAAATATCATTCATACATACTCCCTTACGCTTCCATCCCCCATCCACTCCTTTCCATCACAGCATCATCCATGCACAACCATTCTCCACTCACCCCTATCTTCTGTCTTCTTCCTTCCTTCCTCAACAGACATTCCCCTCTTTCCCAATGCCCCTTTTACCCTATCCATCCATCTCATCCTTGGTCGCCCCTTCATGTTCACTCCTTCCACCTCTGCCTTCCACACTTCTTTTACTGATTTTTCTTCACTCATTCTTTCCATGTGTCCAAACCGTCCCAATACTCTTTCATTAACCCTATCTCCCAACTCCCTTTCCAACCCCGCTCTCCTCCTCACCTCCCCGTTTCTCACTCTATCCACCCTAATAACCCCTACCATACTTCTCAGGCATTTCATCTTAAACATATTTAAACCCTCCCTTCCTCTCTTATGTTCTATGTTTCTGTCCCATACAGTACAGTCAGCACAATCACCCTTTCATACAATCTTCTCCTAGCATCCACTCCCAAATGTCTATTTCTCATAAGATAACATAAGAGATAATATAAGAGGTATAATAGAAATCTAAAACAGTAGAAAAAGTGGTAATAGATAAGATAAAAGATAAGAAATATGGAGATAAGGAAACTGGCTAGAGGTAAATAAATGAGACAAGGGGTAGTGGAAGTATGGCTATGAGACGGCTCAAGGTACTGATTATGAAAATGATAAAGATAAGGTCAAACATAAAGAGTAGACACGGAGGGAGGGGACAGTAAGAGGTAGGAGAGAGGACACACACAAAAAAGAGGCAGTAAGAAGAGAAAGGAGGTAATCAAGCATCGGGTAAGAGGCAGATATGAATTAGATAAACAGGAAGAAATGATTAGGAAATGATGACACAAGAAACACAAACTGGAGATAGAAAGCAGGGAGGTGTGAGTGATAATAAGAAAGAAAAACAGAGGCTGACAGAACACTAGTTAACGAATAGAATAGACCTGGTAACTATGTAGTGAGCGCTGAAACAACTGGTTGTCTTAAAGGAAGATTAGATAACTTTATGGATAGGAGTGACAAGTGGTAAAGAACATGGGCCTTCCTAGTGAAGGCGTTATGGTCTTTTACAGTCTCCTCCATTCTTACGTTTTTTTTTTTTTTTTTTTTTTTTTGTAATGGAAGGAGGTAATCAAGCAAATGGAAGCTGAATAAATAGGAGATGATAGATAGATCCATGAGGACGAGAGAGGCACCTGGATGAGCCAAGCAGAAGGTAAGGTAGGATGTAGGAGGTAGGATGTAGGAGGCTGCCGAAGGATCCTGGACCCCTGTCCTTCTTATCTCTCTTCGGCGGCCGACACTGGATCGCGGCGCGGGTGGTCGGGTTACAAGGTGTCCCCATGTAACGCGTTACAAAACTTGCTCCTCAGGTGCGTTACACAAATCCCGTTACACCGTTACAAGTCAGGTGGGCTACACAAGACCTCCGTTACATCATTACAATTATCTTCAGGTGTGTTACACAATACTTCCGTTACACCTTTACAAGTCTCCTCATGTGCGTTGCATGAGGCCTCCGTTACACATTTAAGAAAATACGTTACCCGTTACAAGTCTTTGTTACCAGTAATTAGGCTCCGTTGCAAATAACAGGATCCCGTTGCCAGTTACAGATCACCGTTACCAGAAAATAGGCTCCGTTACAGGTAACAGGATCCAATTATCCATTATGAAATTTTGAT
>NC_134800.1:40517187-40522187 GCF_046742065.1 Oratosquilla oratoria
TATGTATATATACCAGGAGTAAATGTAGTTCCTGTAGCCAGTTGCTAGGCTCGCTTCACATATATCAATATTTTGCCGAGTGCCGTCCACGACACGACGTCGTGCTCTCAAATAACTATGGGTGTCTATGGACGTTTTAACACGTCAGGACCACGACTACGTGTGAAAGCATCCATAGACATCAATGACTATTCGAGGGTGCGACGTCGTGTCGTGGATGGCGCACGGCGAAAAGTCGATACGTGTGAAAGGGTGCTGGACTTCTCAGGATGTGCTGTGGTCGAGGAAGGAATGTTAAAAAACTCTGCTTTACAACCTTTTGCTGATTTGGATTTCTTTTGTTCTTGTTGACGCCAGACAATTGACATTTACCTTAAAGACATTCACCTTCCTTTGGTGTTAAATCACACGAAAATGTTCTCTACCAATTCTCTAATGTGTAAAGTATTTTGCAAATACGTAATTTTTCCCCCTCTGGGCAGACTCCCCCCCCCCCCCACAGACACTTGTCAAGAGTTAAGACAATTATTTTAGCCAGCACAGATGAATTCATTAAGAAAAAAGAAAAAAATACTTGTATGATAGCTTGGGTCAGGTCACTTTGAAATAATATGTAAATAGTGAATTGACCTATAATGGGTTTAGAGTGGGTAGAGGTGAGAATGGGTGAACAACGGAAGAGAATGGTTAAGAGAGTGGATGGGTGAGAGGGGGGAGAGATAGGATATCCCCCAAACAGGTGATAACCTTCCATGGCTCCAATAACCTCCCCCCTGTTCCCCCCAGATCTTCCTATTTAATCTCAGACACTCGTGTACCACGACTATGTACTTCATAAAGCCGTACAAGCGAAACGCCATTCTAATAAAGGCTTCGTCTAGAACGTGTTTCTTATGATAGATTTGTCAGCACGTGCCAATTCTAAACACATCATTTGGAATGACACTGGTGCAATAATTAGGTAAAGTAAAGGGAGGAATGCAGTAACAAAGTAATGGATGAGGATTAGATAATAAGGAGGAATTGCATGATGACACATTAATAAGGGTAATTAAGTGGACAGGAGAAATGAGAGTAGAAGGAGTGGCAGGGGGTAGTTTTTCTTCTATTTTCTCTCTCTATCTTCATCTCGCTTTTTTATTCTTCTTTGTTTCTTGTGTTGTTCTTTATTTATTTTCTTCTTGTTCCTCTTGTTCATCTTGTTCTTCTTGTATTTGTTGTTCTTATTGTTCTTATTCTTCTTGTTCATCTTCTTTTTGTTATTGTTGAATTTCTTCTTCTTCTTCTTCTTCTTCTTCTTCTTCTTCTTCTTCTTCTTCTTCTTCTTCTTCTTCTTCTTCTTCTTCTTCTTCTTCTTATTCATCTTCTTCATCTTCCTTTTGTATTTTTTTCTTCTATTTTGTTTTATTTCTATCTTATTTTCAGTAAGAACTCCAACATTGGCAAATTGCTTCCGCTATGACAAAGATAAGAAGAAGAAAAATGGAAGACAATTATATTCATAAAAGTATATCTCAAAGGTACTATAAGACCAGAAAGGAGAAATACCTTTTAAAGAAAAAAAAATCGCTTAAGACAAAATCTTCAGCCTAAAAGGATCACGAATTTAGCTTTTAAGAAAATCTGAATTTTTTCTTAGCACGTAAGATCACTCTTTCAATTATTTCCGTACACCAAAGGGATGCTATGGACATGAATTGAATAGCCAGGCGTCAAGCAGAATGATAGAAAAGGGACCACATGGCCCTGAGGCCCTTCCCGGTCTAAATGGTTCAATTTTGTATAAAAAGATTATCATATTGTGCTTCTAACGTGCTTCACCACTTCTTCCTTCTGATGACGCTTACGAAGGCGTCATGAGACCCGAGTGGGTATACGAGGATCCCGGTGTCAGTGTCTTGATTATATTTGTTTTGTATTTGTATTTGATTGACCCCGAATTCTGTGATTGATCACATTTTCTGTATTCGTAATTACTCAGTGAAAAGAAAAGGATGAGTAATATAACAGTGATTTTATATTTTATAACGCGAACATTGTGATGTATCAATCATCGTACCTCAGGCATTCGATGCTGTTTTGTAGTTGTATATGAGTGACCCCCGAAGTCTGTGATTGATCACATCTTCTGTGTTCGTTATCACTCAGTGAAAAAGGATGAGTAATATAGCAGTGATTTTATATTTTGTAACGCGAACATTGTGATGCATCAATCATCGTACCTCAGGCATTCGATGCTGCGCGCGAGAATTTGACGGGTATTGAGAGGTTAAAACTTTGTTTGAATGTAAACAACTTTGGTCATAATATTCTATTTTTCAAATCTCCATATATTAAGTTATCTTTCCGTCATAGATAGCAAAGCTGAATGATAAGTTAAGAGATTGTTAACCTATACGAATATTAGGCATCCTATTGAAATGTTCTCAGAGGAGTCTAGAGTTCTGTTAGCGAAGTCTTATTGTAGTTACTCAAATGGAAGATGGAGGTTGGAGGTAGGATCCCGGAGGAAAAATAGCCCAGTGTGATAACCACTTAATACAGCAAACAAGGCTTTCGTTCCGCGGGTCCTCGACATCGTGGTCACCTCCGCTCACCCCCCCCCCCCCCGGAGTCTTTAGCGATTCCACTTCACCCCCTGCCAGACCCGAAGGAGGGAACAAAGGGATTACCATGACGCATAATAACAAGGAAAGTATCTTGAGGTTCCTTTCGCATAAGATATAACCCGTTCGGACCACACACCACGTATAGAAGGGTGTCTGGGATAACGATGCTACCACCGAAGATGACGCCATCGCCACCACTACCACCACCTTAAGTTCGAGTTCAATGCCCTACTCGAGAAGTGAGTTTTGAGCATCAGTTTTACCCAAACTGATCCTGGACGTTGTAAGGTTGTATCGACACCTCAACACATGACAAGGGCTCTCAGGTCACAGAGATTGGTGGCTTTGACATGACAGCAAAGCGTTGCAAGACAAAGAGAGAGAGAAAAAGACAGGCAGAGAGAAAGAGGGAGAGAGAGAGAGAGAGAGAGAGAGAGAGAGAGAGAGAGAGAGAGAGAGAGAGAGAGAGAGAGAGAGAGAGAGAGAGAGGTGGGGAGAGTCGTGCTGGATGTATAGTTATAAGAATGAGTTCGTAGACACTTCGATGTGCACTAGTTATATGCCGCAACACTATTCGAAGAAAAAGAAAATACCACAAATAAATATTTGTCTCTCTCTCTCTCTCTCTCTCTCTCTCTCTCTCTCTCTCTCTCTCTCTCTCTCTCTCTCTCTCTCTCTCTCTCTCTCTCTCTCTCTCTCTCTCTCTCTCTCTCTCTTTCTTGCTTCGATGCCACACCATTCATAGGGTAAATCTTCCATTGGTATTAATATAAACCTGTTTGAATAAGAGCACATTTTAAAAACAGCACCGGTGGTCTTCTTCCTTTGATTGTTTTTGTAGACAAAATTTTCCTCGAAGTTGGACGTCTTCAGACAGACTGAGAATCTGTAACGGAAATTCCATCAGGAAAAAAAATATTCTTTATGTACCGGGTATACAACCTTACTTTTGTTTTCTGACTGCTGATAGACTATTTTAATCGTCTTCGTAGAACTCCCTTTAGTAGTGACTGTCGTCTACTCCTCCTATCAAGTAGTTGATTTTTTTTTTTTTTTTTTTTTTGGGAAGCTCAGGACAGGGTCGCTGACATTCGGGACAACACATATTCTCACGTTGACAACAACGCTTCCAACAAAGATGTTACTTCGTGGACACAGCCAACGCAAGTCTCCAGAGAGGCATATCTGCTCTATCAGGATCCTTGGATACTTTGACAGCATCCGGGAACATCAGCAACAAGAAAGATAGGCGAAAGAAAAAAGAAAAAAAATGAAGAATCACAAGAGAAAGAATGAATAAATTTAGAAAGAGAAAGACGAAAGGGAGGAAGGATGAAAGGATAGGAAGAAGAGAATAGGATAAAAGGAGGGAATGGAAAAAGTGGAGGAGGAATAGGAGAATGGAAAAGGGAATGGGGAAAGTATAGAGGAAATATAAGTAATGGAGAAGGAGGAAGAATAGGAAAGGGAGAAGAAGTAAAAGCAGGGAAGAGAAGGAAGAATAAGAGGAGAAACAATAATAGTCAATAGGAAGACGAGAAGGAGAAGAAAGGGGAAGAGGAAAGAAAATCAAGAAACGCAGAAGAAAATGGATAACAAAGAGAAGACTTAGGAATGCTTGACACTTTATGTATCACAATAATACAGCTGCTCTAAAAGAAAGAAGACAAAGACCTTCAGGTGTAGCCACTTTGAAAAATAAAGATGTCTAATTCTACCTGAATATAATCTTAGTACTCCCCAAAGTCAATAATAGCGAAATGAATCACACAAAAACTCTTTTGTTTTTATATTTTCAATACTAATCCTATCCCCAAAACATCGTCTGCTTCGGCCATTCTCGTAAAACCTACCTACCTGTGGCGCCACCTACTCCGCAGTGATGGCATGAGTTGTGTTCATTCATCATGCATTGTCATTGTGTTTGATGAATGGTTAATCATGTCGAGTGCCACATACTATTTGATATCCAATTTAGTAATTATGAAAAAGAAGAAATAACTACTGAGGAAACTACACGATTGGGAAGAAAAGAGTAGGAGAAGAGGTGGAGAATAATGACATATTAAACATATAAAACTCAGAGAGAAAGGCAAGAGAGGAAAACAACAATGATATTCACGTATAGACATACATGGAGAGCTAAATTCTCTTACAATAATACTAAATTGCCTTTTTTAGAGGATATGCAAACCAAATGATACAATGTATCAATTTATTTTTTATTTTTTATCAATTAAAACTAGAAGAAATAACGGGGCAGACGTATCGACGAATTCATCGACATCATCGACATTACTGATAATTATGTAATTCATGTTATATAAAACCACGTTCCCGTACAGACAAACACAGTTTAATTTTCTGTTTTTACACAGGAGATTTATTTCT
>NC_134800.1:40529687-40532187 GCF_046742065.1 Oratosquilla oratoria
ACGACACAGACGACACAGGCGACACAGGCGACACAGGCGACACAGGCGACACAGACGACACAGACGACACAGGCGACACAGGTGACACAGGCGACACAGGCGACACAGGCGACACAGGAAACACAGGCGGCACAGTCATTGGCAGACTTCCTGTTGCTAAATTGAAGTACAATCTAAACTTCTATCTCACTTGAAATGCTTATAGATGAACTACATCAGCATTTCAAGTGAGAAAGATGGCCAAACTGTACTTCATTTCAGCAACAGGAAGTCTGTCTTTGCTGCGTCGACTGTTTTGTCTGCGTCTCAGTTTTTGCTTAGGCTTACAGCAAGAGTGCAAGAAGGGGAGTTGGGGTAAAAGGGTAATTGGTTTAGTACGGGAATAGTAGAGTTAGATTGTTATCATTTCTATTTAATTATTCATGGAATTGTTTATATGTTTGTGATGATGACATGGTTTTACGTCACAAACTCCCCTCCTATCGGGAGGCTAATACGGTGCCCCTTGCAGAGGACTTTGTAGTGTGAAATTTAATGAACCATGGCCTTGGTTCAACTTCGCCGGTGGCTGGGTTTGAACCACCATACCCTCGATGGTGTATTTATTTTTTTTTCTAATTTGTTGATCTATTTGTTTACTTATTTTTCTAGCTTTATTTATTCACTTATTTCTTATTCATTTATCTATGTATCTATTTATTTAGGTATTTAGGTATTTATCTATTTATTTATTCACTTAATAGTTTATTTATTTTGCCAATGCGTTTTCCTGGAATTATCAGGATAGGATGACTGGAGAGGGGCAGGATTTTATCTATTGATTGATTTACTTATTATCTATTTGTTTATTTGACGTTATTTTATTTCTATTCCATTGATTTATTTATGCATTTATTTGTTAATTCATTTTATTTATTTATTCATTTATCTATTTTTTCTAAAAAAAAATTGGGGGGAGTTTTAAGGTTATTTTTTGGATGTTTCGGAGGTCGACTTTGGTTTGAAGGTTTGAAAAACGGGAAATATCATCACTTTTGAAATACTTTTAGTATGTTAGGTTAAAACGAAAATTTCAAATGACCTTAAAAATCATGAAATCGTAAATAAATGGTTCAAGGTGAGTGAATTTTTGAGGATATATTAAAACTGCAAATCAAAATAATGAAAGAAAACAAAAATTTCATGAAGATCTTAAAAAAAAAAATCAAAATTTCGAACGAATGCTAAGAGAAAGAAAAATAATCTCTAAAATTTAAGTTGAAAAAAAAATACTCTCCTCTTAGTAGTTTTCTCAATCTCAATAGATAAGAAACTTCATTCCAACTTCAATTTTTGGCTGAATAAAATCGCCTTGGGACGCCATCAGCAATAGAAATCAATCCAACATGTCACAATATTCCGGAAGTCAAACATTTTTATATTTTATAAATTAATTTTTCATTTGATATTTTCTTTATCATTCTTACTTGATATTATGTTCTAAACACACCCAATCGATTAGTTAACCAGTCAATCAATCAATCAATCGGTCAATGAATTAGTCAATTTGTCAACCATTTGACTCTGTGAATCAATCAATACGTCAACCAGTCAGTCAATAAACTAATCAGTCAGCTAATTACTCAATCAATCAATCAATCAATCAATCAATCAATCAATCAATCAATCAATCAATCAATCAATCAATCAATCAATCAATCAATCAATCAATCAATCAATCAATCAATCAATCAGACAATCAATCAACCAACCAATCAATCAATCAATCAAGCAAGCAAATATACAAACAATGAGTGAATGAACCAGTGAACCAATCAATTAATCAATCAATCAATCAATAAGTCAATCAATCAGACAATCAATCAACCAATCAAGCAAGCAAGCAAATATACAAACAATGAATGAATGAACCAATGAACCAATCAACCAACCAATCAATCAATCGATCAATCAATCAATCAATCAATCAATCAATCAATCAATCAATCAATCAATCAATCAATCAATCAATCAATCAATCAATCAATCAATCAATCAATCAATCAATCAATCAACCAACCAATTGATCAATCAATAATATCATCAGTCATTTAACCGGTCAGTCAATCTCTGTCGTATAAAATCCAAAAATATATGATAATGAAAATCTATTTTTTCCTCCTCTTCCCGTTCCTTTTCTCACAACTCCTCCACCTCCACTTACTCCTCCTCCTCCTCTTACTCCTCCTCCTCTTCTTACTCCTCCTCCTCCTCCTCCTCTTACTCCTGCTCCTCCTCCTCTTGCTCCTCCTCCTGTTCTTCCTCCTGGTCCTGCTCTTGCTTCTGTTTCTGTTCATGTTGCTCCTCCTCTTCTTCCTCCTCCTCCTCCTCCTTACACTCGTCTTCCTCCTTCTCGACCTCCTCCTTCTTGTTCTCCTTCATTCTTCCTTCTTCTTCACCTCTTATTTCATCCCTTCCTTCACCTTTTCCTTCTCCTCCTTCATCTCTCCCTTTACCTCTT
>NC_134800.1:40537187-40544687 GCF_046742065.1 Oratosquilla oratoria
AGCGTATTGGTTTACGTCACTGCAACTTTGTTACGGGTTAGCTGGGTTCGAATCCTCGGCTCGTCCACGTTTCAATTTCCAACGGATGCCTCCTTCGAGCGACTCTCAGTCTCGATTGCGATGGCATGGAATTAAAAGTGATTTGTGGTTGAATATATATATATATATATATATATATATATATATATATATATATATATATATATATATGTGTGTGTGTGTGTGTGTGTGTGTGTGTGTGTGATTCATCATGGTCTTGGATCATGCGTTGGACTCGTGATCGACAGATATTTCCCTCCCAGAAGAGAGCTCAAAGGTCGTATATGACCGATCTATTAGTAATGCTGTGACCTTACTCGTACACTCTCTCACACACACCCAACTCCCCGCCCACGAGAGTAAGAGTACCGACTCGCAGCGCAGCAATACTAATATGATTTCAGACCTGGGAGGGATTCGAGCCAGAACCGACGTATTGGCAGTCGGGGAACTCTACCAACTGCGCCACTGAGTCGTGCGTGTGTGTGTGTGTGTGTGTGTGTGTGTGTGTGTGTGTGTGTGTGTGTGTGTGTGTGTGTGTGTGTGTGTGTGTGTGTGTGTGTGTGTGTGTGTGTGTGTGTGTGTGTGTGTGTGTGTGTGTGTGTGTGTGTGTGTGTGCACGCGCGTGTTTGTCATGTGTGTATGTGTATGTGTTTGTGTGTGTGTGTGCGTATGTGTATGTGTGTATGTGTGTACGTATGCGTATGTCTGTGTGTGTGCGTGTGTGTGTATGTGTGTGTGTGTGTGCGTGTGTATATGTGTGTGTGTGTGTGTGTGTGTGTGTGTGTGTGTGTGTGTGTGTGTGTGTGTGTGTGTGTGTGTGTGTGTGTGTGTGTGTGTGTGTGTGTGTGTGTGTGTGTGTGTGTGTGTGTGTGTGTGTGATTCACCAGGGTCTTGGATCACGCGTTGGACTCGTGATCGACAGCTATTTCCCTCCCGAAAGAGAGCTCAGAGGTCGTATATGACCGATCTATTGGTAATGCTGTGACCTTACACGCACACACACACACCCAACTCCCCGCCCACGAGAGTTAGAGTAACGACTTGCAGCACAGCAATACTGATATAATTTCAGACCTGGGAGGGATTCGAACCCGGACCGCCGTATTGGCAGTCAGGAACTCTACCAACTGCGCCACTGAGTCGTGCGCGCGCGCGCGCGTGTGTGTGTGTGTGTGTGTGTGTGTGTGTGTGTGTGTGTGTGTGTGTGTGTGTGTGTGTGTGTGTGTGTGTGTGTGTGTGTGTGTGTGTGTGTGTGTGTGTGTGTGTGTGTGTGTATTTGTGAACGTGCACGCGCGAATGCGTGCATGCAAGATTCTGTGAGATCTCTTCATTCTTGTGCGACGCTCTTGTGATCTGATTGCGCTGCTGTAATGTTATGCTGTCGAGTCATCACAGTGCTGTGTTAGCGGCTGCCTCGACCTCCATAACCTGCTGTGTTAATTAAGGATGATGCTGTGTGGTCTGGCAATTACCGCCATTATCATCATTACCATAGCTTTAACTAATAACTATAAATATGATAACTTGTTGACACTAACCAAGTTAATTAATTTATTCCTTAAACCAATAGTTTACTTTGTCGAAATGTTGTCTTAACCTGTACTACTTTTTTTTTCCTATTTTACGTAAATGAGGATCTCTGGTCCCTAATTAGAGTAAGGAGGAGAACTAGGGGGGTGAGGGGGGGACTGGGGTGACCGTTCTTTGATGAATATAAAGATAACTCACCTTCTTATTAATTGGAAAATATTTTACCTTAGAATCGGGATCCTATCAAGTACACGCCTCCTTGTTGTTTTTCGTTGGTTTTATTTCTTCATTAAACTTTGTTTTTTCCAATTTACTGAGGGGATACCTCATAAGCAGAATAAAATCGTCAGGCGCTAGGTTTAATAAAGATTTTTAATTGGTGAATATCTTACTTATGAACCAAGAGCACGGAATGTACTGTATATATCTATATATATATATATATATATATATATATATATATTATATATATATATATATACATATATATATGTATATATATACATATATATATATATGTATATATATACATGTATAAATATATATATATATATATATATATATATATATATATATATTTTTTTTTTTAGCTGGTCTCCAAAAAGTAGTAATGCCCTATGTAATACTACTCGGTGGCGCCGGATGCAGCAAGAATATGCTTTAAAGTTCAGTTAATTTAATAAAATCACCTGACGATAGCAATAACTTGATATAAGAACAACAACTCCCCCTGCCCCCCCTGGTTGAAATACTGTCTAAAGAAGCTACATAAGATATTCAAGGGTCTCTCCTATCATAATAGTGCGGTAGCCTTGCAAGGCCCGTTCACACCTGCGGTATTAACCGCCGTGGTTTCAACCGTGACGGTTCAATTACAATATAAGTTAATGGAGGCGTTCACACACAACTTCGTATTTTTTCCTTGATTATGCGGTACCACCGCGTCTCCCGCGCGGTTCAAACCGCTAGTGTGAACAGGGTCTGATAGACACCTAAGTCGTTCGTTTTCCAGACCCTATCAACCTCTTCACCTCCTTCAGCAGATGCATCCCCGAGGGGCTGACACTCGCTCTCGAGAATGGGCCCAAGATATCTTTTTATCAACTTCACCTTAAGAAAACTTGAGCGAAACTGGTCTGGAATAAACTCGGAACTAGACCCGTTTTTTTTTTTTTTTTTTTTATTGATGAAGGTCGAGGCAGCAATTAATCAATAAATTATTTAACTAACTAACTAATTAGTTAATTGAATGTTACATAAGGGTTTAAGAGCCATGACTTCTTGAAAGAAATCTCGACTTAGTGACTGAAAAGTTCTGTTCACATTTTCAATTTATGACGTCAGTTTCTGTGTGAATATCATGAACGATGAACACTAATCTAATTTTTCACGTCTTTTCACATTATCTCGGGATTTCTTATGACATACAGTTCTCGTTTTCGGAATGTTTTTTTTTTTAAATAATGACCTAAACTTTAGGGCTGGCCTCACCTGACCAAAAAATCTCTTGTGAGCAGTCAATCTATATATAAATATATATATATATATATATATATATATATATATATATATATATATATATATATATATACATATAAAGGTAGATAAATAAATAGATAAATAAATTAAAATGGATAAGTTAGTAAATAAATAGATAAATAGATAAATAAAATAAAGTAAATAAATAAATAAGATAAAATAAGTAATAATAATGATAATAACAATAATGATAATAATAATAATAATAATAATAATAATAATAATAATAATAATAATAATAATAATAATAATAATAATAATAATGATAATAATAATAATAATAATAATAGTAATGATAATTATAATAATAATAATAACAATAATAATAATAATAATAATAATAATAATAATAATAATAATAATAATAATAATAATAATAATAATAATAATAATGATAATAATAATAATAATAATAATAATAATAATCATCATCATAATAATAACAGCACGTAAGAACAGGTGGATGAAAGGAAGTCTTGATTATGGCGTAGACGATTCTTAATTCTGGTTGCTGAGGTCGCACCAACGGTCTCGGGGAACAAATATGTAGTTTGAGGTGAAAATTATGCACGGTAACCTCTGGTAGGTGAAACTTCTGGTAGTTCTTCAGGTAGGTGAGGTTTCTGGTAGTCGCGAACACGTAAGATATTGAATGATGTTTCGTAATTGAGAAAATAACAAAGAGAGTGTCGAGTCGCACGTAGTCTAGCAGCAGTCTGGAGATTTTCGAAACAGTTCGGGAAAAACACAAAGACTGTGCACTTTGAGTGGAGACAAGCAATATTTGTGGTCCAAAATACTTGTGTAGCGAAGTTGTCGTAATCGATGAATGTAGAATAATTTCTACGTAGATTCAGATAGGCCTTGGGCGTAGGCTTCTTTTCTTCGCTTCTTTGTTCTTATAGCGTTCTGGATCTCTCTCTGCTTCTCTCAGGTCTCTCAGGTCTCTTTGGTCTCTCGGGTCTCTATGGTCTCTGTACCTGGGTCGCTCTCTACATCGCCTTTTTATACCCCGGGAATGGGAGCGGACGTTTCAGGTATGACAAAACGTACGCAAAGCGGTAGTATATATATTTTTATTATGAAGTACAATGCATATCTATAACATATATTCACGCAAGGCGTGCCTTAAAATTACAAACACGAGACTTTATTCACACAAGGGTGTGACACAGCACTACCATAGGATACACATGTTATAAATAAAACAAATAAAAAATAAAACAGTGAACAGATAGAAACTTAAATGAGGAAATATATAAGTAGATCTTTAAATGAATAAACATAATACGTAGGTAAATAAATTAAACATTTAAATGGTAAATGAATAGATAAATGAATAAATATATAGATCAATTAATAAGTAGATGAATATTCAAATGCATAGATATGTAATAAATGAATTAACAAATAGATAAATTAATAAATAAATGAACAGATAAATGAATGAATAAATGCATATATAAATGAATAAGTAAATGCATACATAAAGGAATAAATAGAGAAATGAGTGAGTATATATATAAATAAATATATAGATTAATGAGTAAATAGATACTTAGATAAATAATATATTAAATAATTAGACATATAAGGATAGATAACAGAAAAAAATAGATAAAAATATATAGACAAACATACAAATTAGGAAAATGAGAAAATCTAAATAAACAGATCAAGTGGAATAACTCAAAATACAACGAAAGCGTATCTTTTATTTCCTGCGCCTGTTCAACGCATTTTCGGTTCGAATAATCTCCAAAATCAAGGTTTGTCTGGAAAGGGTCCATTTCGCCTTCCAGAAACTTCGATTGCAGACTTTCTCGAGTTTCTCAGCTCTTTCTCGAATGCTGATTGGCACACTCAGTCCACCTTTGTTGAGAAAACAGAACAATTAATTACGGAAATTTTGATTTCTATTTCTTCGCCCTAACGATGGGAATAGATGAGGCAAGTAACTATTTGTTTTCAAGTAAATTTAGTGACAAAGTTCTTTAAACATCTTCGTCCATTCTCTTGAATTTTCACATAGGAATCATACACGATATCTATGTACTTATATATATATATATATATATATATATATATATATATATATGTATATATGTATATATAATATGTATGTATATGTATATAATATATATATATATATATATAATGTATATATATATATATATATGCATATATATAATATATATGTGTATATATATATATATATATATGTATATATATATATATATATATATGTATATATATGTACATATATATATATATATATATATATATATATATATATGTGTGTGTGTGTGTGTGTGTGTGTGTGTGTGTGTGTGTGTGTGTGTGTGTGTGTGTGTGTGTGTGTGTGTGTGTGTGTGTGTGTGTGTCTGTATGCGTGTGTGTGTGTGTGTGTGTGTGTGTGTGTGTGTGTGTGTGTGTGTGTGTGTGTGTGTGTGTGTGTATTGTGCGTGTGTGTGTATGTGTGTGTGTATGTGTGTGTGTGTGTGTGTGTGTGTGTGTGTGTGTGTGTGTGTGTGTGTGTGTGTGTGTGTGTGTGTGTGTGTGTGTGTGTGTGTGTGTGTGTGTGTGTGTGTGTGTGTGTGTGTGTGTGGGTTCGTTTGTATTTTCAGACATAGGTGTACAAACCAGCAGAAAGACTTGCAGAATGTCGGAGGAAAAACTCCGAAGAATGACTCAATGTAAAAGAGGATGTGATGGAAGATGAGGATAAGGAGGAAGAGAAGGAAAAGGATAAGGAGGAAGAGAAGGAGAAGGAAAAGGAGGAGGAGGTGGAGGAGGAAGAGAAGAAGGAGGAGGAGGAAGAGGAGTAGAGTGACCTAGTGAGTGGCGCTGAGTGGCAGGCATTGACTGGGACCAAAGACGAGCCAATCACTCATTGATGTCAATCAAGACACAGGACCTGGACGTAGAGTTTGAGTTGGAGGAGGAGGAGGAGGAGGAGGAGGAGGAGGAGGAGGAGGAGGAGGAGGAGCAGGAAGAAGTGGAGGAGTAGAAGGATGAGGAGGAAGAGTAGGAGGAGGAGGAGGTGTTAAAAGACAAGGGGGATATGGAGAATATAGGGAGGAGAAGGAAGTGACGGGTCTATTCGATGAACAGAAGGAAGAGGAAAAGATGGAGATAGGGGAAGGGAAAGGAGAGAAGGAGGGTGATAAGTGGAGGAGAATGACGGGGAGAAGGAGGAGGAAGAGGAGAACGAGGAGAATATGGAGAATACAGGGAGGAGAAGGAAGGGAAGGGTCTGGTCGATGGAGAGAAGGAAGAGGAAAAGATGAATTTAGGGAGGGGGGAGAGAAGGGAAGGGAGAGAAGAGTCCCCTGGTTTGGGAGGAAGAGGAGGAGGAGAGAGAGAAGGAAGGAGAGGGAGAGATAGAAGAGATGTAGGAGAAAATAGAGAGCCTGGGGAAGAGAAAGAAATAAAGGGTATGGTCACTAAAGAGAAGGGAAAAGCAGGAAGAAGAGAGGACGATGGCGAGTGCGAGAAGTGATCCCTGGGGCACTCCGCCCTTGTCAAAAAACAACCAGACCCACGTTTAAGCTCTATTCTAATTAAACTTCACATGATAGAATAGATTACAAAAGGATGGAAGAATTGAATCACAAGAAAAATTTTATTCCACCCGACCTGACAGAAATAATATGAATAAGTATCATAAGGAGTAAAATTAATATTTTATTGAATAGATTAATAAATAAGCAATTAAAATCATTCTTGAATAAGTATAAAAATAAACCTTCATCTATGTTAGTTCTATTATAAAATATATACTCCTTCTGAGGGATAAAAGTCTTTTTGCTATATGAATGTGTATATTATCATAATCTTTTATGATCAAACTTGCATTAATATTGTTGATACACAAGATATTTATCCTACATAGTGCCAAAACATTTTAACTCGTTCTGGCTACGACACACGTGGAAGGAGATTAAGACCTTTCTTTGTATGTGATATATGGATTCAAGTTTAGTTACATTATTATTATGATGGGGAAATGTTTTTTTTGGCATATGTATATATGTATAAAATATAAAGTATGTATATATGCATATATGTATGTACATGTGTGTATCTATATCTATGCATCTATCTATATATATACATATATATATGTATATATATATATATATATATTCATATATACATATATATATATATATGTTTATATATATATATATTCATATATACATATATATATATATATATATATATATATGTGTGTGTGTTTACATATATATATATATGTATATGTATATATATGTATCTATATGTACTATAATAAAGTAGTAGGCTATGTTTGTCTGTCTGTTTGTTTGTTTGTTTGTTTGTTTATTTGTTTGTTTGTACACGAACTCCTCCTAAGGTTTTGAAGAT
>NC_134800.1:40552187-40562187 GCF_046742065.1 Oratosquilla oratoria
AACAGAAGTCACTGTACCCCCTCAGGGTCTAAGATGGTGTCCTCCCTGATGGTGTCCCACATCGGTCCGCGATCAGCTGGTGTCTTCGTCTGGAGGGTCGGGGAGACGGGGGAAGGGTTTGGGGGTAACCGCGGGTTTCGAGGGTGGGGTCCAGGATGACATATGGCGACCTTATAAGTTCGGAGACCCACGAAGCGGCACGCGGGAGGTAAGTCCCAGAGAAATGTGGGCTGTGCCCCTCTACGGTCCTTTGTCAGCTGACTAAAGTTTATGGTGATCTTCCTCAACTTGAGAGGTCTTCAGATTGAGACTGGACCTGGAGAGAGGACTAGGGTGAACATAAGAACATAAGAATGAAGGAGACCGCAAAAAAATGTAAGGCCTACACTGGGTAGTTCCATGTCCCGTGCCACCTGTCATCTCTATTCATAAAGTTATCTAATCTTCTCTCAAAACAACCAATTGTTTCAGCGCTCACATGGTCACTTAGTCTATTGCATTCGTGACCCACTCTGTTGATAAATCAAATCTTGTCTCTTTCCTTCTTAAACAATGGTCTCTTTAACTTTGATCATTAACCCGAGAATAAGCGAGAGTAAATAAGTTCACCATAGTAACACCATTTGCTGAGTTTGGAATACTAATTCAGAAGTAATTTTGTTTTTATTTTTTATTTTTTTTGCCGATGGTTGGGTCGCCTCCCCGCTTGGCCAGGGCTATCGGGAACCAACGCGACAAAGCACGCAACGGGTACCGAGAATCGACCTCAGGACCATTTGCTCATGAGCTCGACACGGTATTCATTGGACTACCGCGCGGCCCTGGATACATGACCTTCTTTATAATTTACTAAAACGTAGACAATAGTATATGCTGCAGGATTCAACAAATTATAGACAAATCAAGAGATAAATGAAAATTTCAATGAAAATAAATTAAAGAAATGAATAGAGAAATAGGGGAAAGATAAATGAAATAAGATACGAATAATTAACAAATGAAAAAGTAAATAAAAAGATGGATAAATAGACAAACAAGCAAACAAACAACGAGATAAGTAAATAGATCAATAAATGTAGATACATTAATACATAAACAAATAAATGAATAAATGAGTAAGAATCAATAAATAAATAAATAATAGATAAAAAATATATAGAAATGAATAGATAAATAAATAAATATATAAAGGAATAAATATAGGATGGAATAAATGCATAGATAAATAGATGAATAGATAAGTAAGTGAAGAAAAAGATAAATATATATATAGATAAGCAAACAAACAAGCAATTAAGTAAATAAATGAATGCATAAATAACAGATATATAACTAAATACATTAATAAATAAACATGAATAAAAATGATATAAATAAACAAATAAATGAGTAAACCATAAATGAATACATGACTTTATAGGTCAATTAACTAATTACTAAATAAGTAAGATAATAAATTAATCAATTAAATGGGTGTCCAACACGACATATGTTGAGAAAATCAAACATGGCGCATTTTATACAGGGATATATAGGGACTGAGATGCATCGTGTGAATAAAAAATCGCGTAAATCAAATTCTGGGGAGGGGAATCGTAAAGGTATCAAGGTATCTACCACATATAAACAAAAATTTCTGGGCCTGAAACAACAACAAAAATAAATAGATAAATAAATAAACAAATAAATAAATGAATAAATAGATAAATAAAAAAATAGATAAATAAATAAATAAATAAATAAATAGATAAAATAAAATAAATTAAAAGATAAAATAGAATAGAATAAAATAAATCTGGACCCGACTTGTGTTACTTCAAATAAACTCCATAACTCAAATAAAAATACATTATTTCACTAGTCGCGTTTAATCAAATTCGCATAAAATAAAATCGTGCATTTCAAGAACGGCCTGTAGAGTGTGTTGTAACGATACGGTCTGCAAAATCTATTCCTAAGAACCTGCTAGATTACATTTTCAAATAGTTAAATGTTTACTACGTTCATCGTTTTTTTGTTCTGGCTAACGACGTAGCATTCTATTCAGTCAAGATTAACCCCCTCCAGGCTTATGGAAGTTAATGTCAATCTCGACCAATAAATGCTTAGCCTCAAATGTGTTTGTTTGTGTTTTGCCAAACACGGGTCGCGCATCGGGACCCCATGGGGTGAGGGGTGAGGGAGAGGGGGAAGGGAGAGGGGGAAGGGAGAGGGAGAGGGAGAGGGAGAGGGGAAGGGGGATGGAGAGGGTGGGGGAAGGGGAGGAGACAGGCGGACCCTGTTTAGCAAATTAGCGAGTTTGAGCGTAGAACGTCCACCACAACAGAACCTTCGAGTCGCATTAAAACTGATCCTTCCAATCAAGGTCAGGGCTATGTTAGGTCAACACAGCCTAAGAGGTCATCTTAGGTCAAGCAGACCGTTTGGAATCGTCCCAACAGCTAACCAGAAGAAAGAAAAAACGCACGAGCGCATACATACACACACACACACGCGCGTATACACCCACACACACACACCCACACACACACACGCACGCACACACACGCACGCACGCACGCACGCACGCACACACAAACACGCACACAGGCTCACACACACACACAGGCTCACACACACACAGGCTCACACACACACACACACACACACACACACACACACACACACACACACACACACACACACACACACACACACACACACACACACACACACACACACACACACACACACACACACACACACACACACACACACACACACACACACACACACACCAACACATAATGAATTACTAAAATGATAAAAAGGAACAGACATCAGACATACCAAATAGTTCCAGAGAACATCATAGCCTTTCACACGGCTACAGCGCATTTATCTATTTTTGAAACATAATGGAAAGTGTTATAAAAGAGGAGACATTTTTCTTTCAAAGGATTCAAAAGTCCGGCTCCTGGGCTCGACAAAGGGTTTCTTTTTTCCTATGCATAATCATTCCGGGCGGAACGTAAAAAGCGGAGTCCCTCAGGGGTCCCTTTATGGCTTCGACCGCCTCAGGTCGCCTTTCCTTTTCTTCGTGTTAAAGGGAGCACACAGATTAAGAAGCCTTTCGAAAGGCCCGTGTGAAAATTTCTAGTTCTGTGCCTGTATGTATGTTTTTACGTGTACGTGTCTGGTTTATGTGTGTGTTTGTATGTGTGTTATGGACGTGTGTGTTGGTTAAATGTTTCTGAATGTTTCTTGTAGATATGTTTGTTGTGTGCATTGTAGTTCTGTGCACTTGTTATGTGTGTGTGTGTGTGTGTGTGTGTGTGTGTGTGTGTGTGTGTGTGTGTGTGTGTGTGTGTGTGTGTGTGTGTGTGTGTGTGTGTGTGTGTGTGTGTGTGTGTGTGTGTGTGTGTGTGTGTGTGTGTGTGTGTGTGATTCTGTTCTCGCGGACAGCCTCCCTATATACGTTTTTTTTGTACATTTGTTCATCTTCACTATATTGAACTATCATAGAGCTAATACGATAACTTGATGATGAAATAGTAAAATAATCTTACAGTGAAGAGCTCTTTTTATCTACATCGAAATAGTTATTCATATTTTTTGTATATGTGACTGAAATTAAACATGATTTATTCCCGTTTCTCTTAGGCAGGCTCTTGAGCTTTGCTGCTATCTTAGCTTAAGACCAATTGTTATTAAAAACACCAAGTGAGGAGCGAGCCTTTATTAGCACGACTTATGACAGCTTCTGCAAGTACATCGTCGTAATACACATGATTGATATTAAATAAGAGGAACGGGTTGGGGGGGGAATAGTGGGAGATAGGAAGATGGGTAGGGAGGGGGGTCACTGAATACTAGGAAAGGTTGAAGAACAGGTGGACCAAATATCTGGAAACAGGAAAGGTTAAGGATAAGATGGAACAATTAGCTGGGTGAATGACATTAGTTCATAACCAAGGAACAAAAGGAAGTAAATTAATGTCCTTCACCCAGCCAATTGATCCATTTTATCCTTAACCCCTCCTGTTCCCAGACATTTAGTCCACCTTTTCTTTAATCATTCCTAGTATTCAGTGACCCACCCTCCGTTTCTACCTCCGTTCCCCCAGTTCTTCTTATTTAATCTCAATCATGTGTATTACGATTATGTACTTGAAAAAGGTGTAACAAGTGAAACGCCGTACTAATAAAGGGTCCGTCCTCACACTTTGGTGTTTATTTCGATAGACTTGTCGGCACCTGCCACTTACAAAGGAATACAAAGGCGGGGCATGCCAACAAAAAAAAAAATCATATTAATAAATTAATAAATAAAAACTATAATCATGTAAATAACAAATAAAATACATAAACAAGTGCATAGGTATAGTTAAATAATAAACAAACAGGTAAATAGCAAATAATAATAAATTGACAAAACTAATAATAAATGAGAATCAAACAGACAAATAATAACAAAACAATATAAAATAAATTATAATCATTACAGCATCTTGCTTCGGTGTTTCCTACCAGTCAGCATGGTGATTATTTAATACCTTGTGCTGGAATAAAACATCATTTTTTTTAGACAGTTTTCACACTATATATATGTTGAGAAATTCTTGTTTCCATGTTTTTCATAGTTTGTACTAAATGAAACTTGTTACAGCCACGATACAAAATTCTATATACGACATCTTTTTGAATATTTCATGCCTTGCGCTGGAATAAAGCATGAAAAATTTTGGGCAGTTCTCCGATTATACTTCTGTTAAAAAAAAAGCCTTGTTTCCAAGCTTTTCATAGTTTGTGAGTAAATTTTGACGCAGCCCGAAAGGATTTTCTCCCCGTCCTCTCCTTATATGCAAGGGGGGACGGAGAGGGGGGGTCGCCGATTAAATGAAGCGGCCTTGCTGTGGATGTGCTGTGTCTTGCGACACTGCTTCTGACCCGGGGCGGTGGGCAGGGTGCAGGGATGACCCGTCATCCGGGAGGTGCTCAGATGAGAGGGAGGGTGGGAGGGGTGTGGAGTGTATGTAGGGATGAAATGGGTGGGAGTGTTTTATGCCTTTCCCTTTTTGGCTACCTCCCTTGTAAGGGGGAAAAAGCCTTGGTATATGTATGTATGTATGTATGTCTTAAATAAAAATTGTCACCGTCATAACCCGGAATTTTATATACTGTACAACCATTTTCTCATGACGATATTATCATACTTAAAAACTACCTTAACATGCAAGTTCTTAAGAATTTTCACAACTAAAAGAAATTTGACATGATGAGGGAGACATAGAACGTGCGACTGGTACAAAGCAAGAACGTTACCAATGTACCAAACTTGATCGTACAAAAGGAACGCTCTTGAACGTGACGTGACGAGTCGCATTTGCCAGAGTTCGGATCCCAGTGGAGCAGCTTCGTAATCCACTTGTCATAATTTCACGCACATGTCAGACGACTCATCTGAATGAAAATCGATGAAATTAAGATTTCGTACTGTACCAAGCTAAGTGTCGTCGGGAAAATGTCAAGTTCCAGATCGTTCCTTTTGTACTATCAAGTTTGGTGCAATGGTAACGATATTGCTTTGTGTTAAATAGTCGCACATGCAAGAGTTCGATTCCCAGTGGCGTCGTTTCTTTATATGTACATACATATATATATATATATATATATATATATATATATATACATATATATATACACACACACATATATGTATATATATATATACATATATATATATGTATGTATATATATATGTATGTATATATATATATATATATATATATGTATATATATGTATATATATATATATATATGTATATAATGTGTGTATCACTGAGACGAAATACAGTAGCACATTTGTGAAACGCACGAAGAACCTACAGTCGGAATTAAAAACGAAACTAAGAAGAAAATTAAATCTTTATATTTCAGAAACTAAGAAGAAAGTTAATCTTTATATTTCAGGAATTTACACGAGATAAGAATTGTTTGAGACTTAAATACTATTAAGAAGAAAGAAGGAAAATAACATGGATACATGACGGGCAACATTCCAACACCCCTCATCCTTCTGACCCCGCCCTGAGTTACAGAATGCTGCCCGTCATACATCCATGTTTCTGCTCCTCTTTCATATTAACAGTATTTAGGTCTCAAAAAACTAATGCATCTTATCTTATACTTTCCTAAAGAGGGCTATACTTATTAGCCGAAATATAGAAGTTTAACTTTCTTCTTAGTATTCTTTTTAATTCCAACTGTGGGTTCTTCGTGCATATGTATATATATATATATATATATATATATATATATATATATATGTACATATATATATATCATATATATGAATATGTATATATATATATACATATATATGAATATATTTATATATATATTATATACATATACTTGAATATATATATATATATATATATATATTTTTATATTATTCATATATATATATATATATATATGTGTGTGTGTGTGTGTGTGTGTGTGTGTGTGTGTGTGTGTGTGTGTGTGTGTGTGTGTGTGTATGTGCGTATGTGTGTGTGTGTGTGTGTGTGTGTGTGTGTGTGTGTGTGTGTGTGTGTGTGTGTGTGTGTGTGTGTGTGTGTGTGTGTGTGTGTGTGTGTGTGTGTGTGTGTGTGTGTGTGTGTGTGTATGTGTGTGTGTGTGATTTACCATGGTCTTGGATCACGTGTTGGACTCATGATCGACAGTTATTAACCTCCCGGATGAGAGCTCAGAGCTCGTATGACCGATCTATGGATAAAACTGTGACCTTACACACACACACACACACACCAACTCCCCGCCCACGAGAGTTGGAGTAACACCCCGCAGCGCAGCGATATCGAAATTATTTCAGCCCTAGGTGGGAGTCGAACCCGGACCGCCGTAGTGGTAAGCGAAAACTCTAACCACAACTCCACGAGGTGTGTGTGTGTGTGTGTGTGTGTGTGTGTGTGTGTGTGTGTGTGTGTGTGTGTGTGTGTGTGTGTATCGTGATAACTCCACTTAAGGTCTTTCTAGCCATGGATTGATGTTGTCGAGGGAAAATCTAGTTCAAAAGACTTGGATTCTACTTTGGTTTAGATTAAGTAACCCCCAGCAGTCAACTTAGATGGTAGTAACAGTTCTTACAGAAGATTGCGCTACTCATGCCTGTTGAAGACACTTGATCCACCACTACCACCACCGCCATCATCAGCACCACCCCAACCATGGCTACCACCATTCATCAGAGCTACCAGAACCACCATGCCAGTACCATCACCTAACCACCAGTACCACGTTATCATCGTTATCACCACAGAGAACTCTTCCAACACTACCACCATCACAACTGCCAACATTTATACCACTGCCATTGCCCCCACTACCTTCGGTACTCTTGCCATTTAACCTTCTGTCTTCAAAGAGACACAAACACGAAGCACGTTCAACCCAAACCACCTACAGAAGAAACCCACGACTGACGTGATGGGTTGTAAAGGTTGTGGCCAGCAGGACAAAGGTGGATAAGGAGAGGTTTGAGGTGGCCCCCCTCCCCCCTGGGGCGAGGGGGGGGGAGGAGGGGAGGGCTAAGGGTCCGATGGAGAGTGGCTGAGACGTTAATTGGTGGCAGAGTCTTCCTTTATTTGCCAACACGACTCTTTAAGACCGGCCACGTCCGCCCACACTTCTCTTTTGAAAGCGTCTCGCTTCCAAAGAGGCGCCCAGGGCTCCTGGGCCGGGGGTAATATATCAGGCGGAGAGGCGGAGGGGGGCGGGGGAGAGGGACAGTGAGGAACCCGCGGGTGACAATGGGCCTCGACGCTCCGGAGACGCGCTTCGATTGTCGGAGTCCTTCTCTTCGCGCCGCGTCATAAAACGACGACAAAGAAGACAGATAGACGAAGGCGATGACGACGAAGACGATGACGACGATGGAAATGGCAAAGGTGATGACGATGATGGCGATGACGATGGAGATGGCAAAGGTGACGATGACGAGGAGGAAGATCTAGGTGACGAAGGTGAGGGGAAAAACGAATATGATTAACGAAGGCGATGGCGGTAGAAAGCCACAACGAAGAATGAGACATTGGTGGCTACATGAAGACGATAAAAAGTTGAGAAGACGACGACTTAAGACCAAGATGACGACGACAACGACGACGACCACTACGACGACAAAAACGAACAACGAAAACAACGACAAATAAAAGCAAAGTCAGTAAAACCAACTCACACCAACGAAGAAAACGATGCCACATGAAACAACAACAATAGCAACGACGACAACAACAACAACGATGACTTCGGCGCGAGTACCACGCGCACGCGCGCTCACACCCGCGCGACAATGGCGACAAATTAGAAAGTGAGTTCCCCACTTTTGTGAGCGGATGGTGTATTGTGAGTATCCGTGTCCTGGAGAAGGTGTATTGTGAGCTTGTCCTACACCCTTGGCTCGCTGTACACAATAAACACAGCTACTAATCCTCTAAGCAAAGCCTGGACGCTTGACAACACCTAAACAATGTTTCAGAGGCTGACAACATCGTCATACCTGACAACACTTATGAGACAACTTTCTGTTTGACAACATCATACGATGGTTGAAGGATGCAGTCCTCATCTGGCAACACCGTAGTGTCTGACAATAACCCATTCTGAACGCCTCTCCCTGACAACATTATTTTGAGCAATCGTTAAGGAAAGTTGGTGATTGCGGTTGGTCATAAGTTAGTGTCTAGCACCATTTGCCTTAAGAACAAAAACACCATATCATCCTGAATTCTGTCGTTATTCCGATGTTAAGGGAAATTACTAACATGGCCAGTGAGGTCAAAAAAAGTTATAAAGGAGAAAGCAGTGTCACCACACACACACACACAAAAAAAGACGTATGTTTTGTACAATTTCATGTATAAACAGTATATATATATATATATATATATATATATATATATATGTATCTATGTATGTATACATATATACATATGCATATATACATATATATATATATAAATATATATATATATATATGTATATATATAATATATATATATATATATATATATATTTATATATATGCGAAAGTAACCACTAGGAAAAGTAAACTAACGAAGCAGGCGGTTTTCGTATAATTACATTTTCAGTGCTGATACAAAAAAGGAATTATAAAATGGAGAAGCAAGGTACAGAATATGTGAATGAGTGAGACATGGTAAAGAGAGAAATCGGAGAGGTAGTGGAAGAAGTACACATGACATTTGATACCGTCTTGGTAACTAACAAGTACGGGACAATTGCTCATAACTGGTACATTACAATTTAAATAATTTTGAAATTTCATGACATATAACTATCTAGTTTGTATAAACCTTGATGGAGATTAACATTAATTCCCTTACTAGATTTGATCAAACTGCATTCAATTAAATTTCTTTCTGTGATGTTATTGTTGTATGTGATGACTTAAGCGTTATCACAGTCAACCGGGTCGTTAAAATTGTTCATGTGGTTGAATATGCCACTAGATTGGTTTCCCTCTCTAACGTATTTCTTGTGTTGATTGATTCGTATTTTGAGTGTTTTAGCAGTCTGACCAACATAAAACTGATCACAAAATTTACAAGGTATTTTGTACACACACCCTTTATCAAACTTTCAATATGAATAACTTGCTAATTGTACCGTACCAAGAGAACCTGAAAAACATTCCAAATATATTACGCTATTTCAACATTAATGTAGTTGCGTGTGTGTGTGTGTGTGTGTGTGTGTGTGTGTGTGTGTGTGTGTGTGTGTGTGTGTGTGTGTGTGTGTGTGTGTGTGTGTGTGTGTGTGTGTGTGTGTGTGTGTGTGTGCGTGTGTGTGTGTGCGTGTATGTGTGTGTGTGTGTGTGTGTGTGTGCGTGTGTGTGTGTGTGTGTGTGTGTGTGTGTGTGTGTGTGTGTGTGTGTGTGTGTGTGAGTGTGTGTGTGTGTGTGTGTGTGTGTGTGTGTGTGTGTGTGTGTGTG
>NC_134800.1:40579687-40584687 GCF_046742065.1 Oratosquilla oratoria
CTTGGGATGGGACTGGGTTGGAGGGGTGAGGGAGGGAATACACGAGAGGGGAGGAGGAGGAGGACAAGGACAGCCAGGGGAGGAAAGGCAGGGTAGCCTAGGCCCCGGCATTCGCTCCTGCCGATGGCTAGCGCGATACGGGCAGAGCGCGATGTATGGCCGATAACAAATCCCTAGCCGCGACCCCTCCGGCCCTCCAACTGTGTCCGGATGTCTCTGACTCCCTCTGGATCTACGCCTTCGGAAGCCCTCCTCCGGGAAGCCCTTAGCATCCGAGATAGGGCCGCACACGTCTTTATGTTCTTGATTCCATCACGGCGCCTCCGACAGAACCCGAAGCCGCCGACCTCCAGTGCCAAGGAACCAGGTCCTCCATCAGCCAAAGTCGGGTCGCAAGGGTCCGGACGCTTAGGTCACACGCCTAGGGCGCGTGTAGGATTCCAGCTGCAGGAGACGACCGAGCTCGTAGGGCGCCGTGAAGGGAACGTCGCTTCGCCAACACATCTGCTCCGATAATATATCATCGGCCGATAACGTTCCCGCATCGGTGGCAAATCTATCAGTGGTTATACGATGCCAAGGTGGCCCTAGAGCAGCTGCATAGGCCTTCATAGGACGTGAGAGACCTTCCAAGACACCTACAAATCCTCTGGGTTCACTGGAGGCCTTCAAGTTCCTCATGAGACCTTTGGGGGGAATATAGGACCTTGGACTCTATGGCTAGTTGTGGAGAAACTCGTGAGATCCCCTTATGCCGGAGATCTAGGGGCTCTGACGCAAGGGGATAGGATGCATGTCATTGTTGTGAGGCTGTTTGTGTCCAGTGCGTTGAGGTTCTTAGGGTTGATGTCGTAAGACGGTCGAGTATAAGGTTCGTAGTTCTTCCTGGAGAGAATTCTTAGAGTATATTTGCGTACAATGTGGAGAGACGCCGTCGCGGCCAAAGCCTGTACTTAGATGACATGCCGAGTTTCCTTGTGGGAGAGCTTAGGCTTACTCAAGCTCAGGAATGGTCAACCTGAGGCTCCAGAAGAAAGTTCTTTGGTCCTCGCGGCTCTCGTGGAACATAATGCAAGGCCACCAGTTCGAGATCTTGGGCTCTTTCGAAAAGGGAATTTCAAAACACCTCCACGACACTTGACTTTGAATTGATATGATCTTCGTCCTATTCTCTCAGAAGCAGACTCCGTACAAAAAAAAAAAAAAAAAAAAAAGGGGGTGAGGGAGCTTATGGAAAGGGGTATCTTTTATTGTAAAAAGCTTTGCTTGCATGAGGCTCTTCAAGTAGTAAGAAGAATGTAGTACTCTTAATATTATTCATTCTTATTCCCTCTGCCATTTATATCGGCAGTTAATATCACTCGGTTGACATTAAATATGAACAATAATCAGCATCACAACACAGACTAGAAAACAACAATCAAATCGTATTTAGTATCAATTACTTTATTTCTGGACATGCCTTCTTCATGTACAAAAATCACTTCGGTGACCTATCATAGTGACCCATAGACAAGTGCTATCGCTCACAATCACATATTTTCTTCTCGTTGTCGTCAGGTGATTTTATTCAACAGAAGAAACCCCCCTTCCCCCTTATGGGGGGAGAGGGAGAGAGGGAGAGGGGTTTGAGATGTCAACTACACCTTTAGATCCTGAGAGTATTTGATAAACATTCTTGGTATAGTCTCTTCGCTATGGAGGGAGGAGGGTCCCACGGAAAACATTGATTTACTAATTAGGCCCTGTTCACACTAGAGGTTTGAACCACGTGGAAACCGCGATGGTACTGCATAATCAAGGAAAAAAATGTGCGGTTGTGTGTGAACGCCTCCATTGACTTACACTGTGATTGAACCGCTAGTGTGAACAGCACCTTAGACGACCGTCAGTTGGAATGAAGAGAAAAGTGCCATCTGGTAAAGAAGAAACCAGGAATATTCATTAACTCAAACAATCGAATTACACATATGACCTCTCGATTAACTAAGTCTCCTTTGGACAATCGAATCCCACTTGTTCCTAAATTATCAAATCCCACTTGTTTTTCAGCGATCAAATCCCATCTGTTTCTGAGAAATTGAGTCCCATTTGTTTTTGAGCAATCGAATCTCCTTTAGACAATTAGATCCCACTTCCATTAGGATCTCAAGCGAGAATGTAAGTTCCTCTTGCCAAAACGATGAGGAGTCTCCCAAAGAGGACTTTCCAGCTGAGATCGTCTTCGAAAATCATATAAATTTATCGATCTTTACCGTCTCTCTCTCTCTCTCTCTCTCTCTCTCTCTCTCTCTCTCTCTCTCTCTCTCTCTCTGTGTGTGTGTGTGTGTGTGTGTGTGTGTGTGTGTGTGTGTGTGTGTGTGTGTGTGTGTGTGTGTGTGTGTGTGTGTGTGTGTGTGTGTGTGTGTGTGTGTGTGTGTGTGTGTGTGTGTGTGTGTGTGTGTGTGTGTGTGTGTGTGTGTGTGTGTGTGTGTGTGTGTGTGTGTGTGTGTGTTTGCGTGTATGTGTGTACGCGTGTGTGTTTGCGTAGGGGCGGGATCGATTAACCGCCCATTCAGGCTCGGGGCATCAGGCTGAAGGACCGCGCAATCCTTTAGCACGTTACAGCCAAGAGCACCCTATGGGGTCCGGAGGGTCCGACTCCTCGACAAACCTTATCGAGTCTCAGGGTCGAGAGACCTCATTCGCGGGTCCTGCAGACCCCAAAGGACGTTTTCTTGTCGGGGAAGAGTTGCAAACCACAATTGCAGAGATGAAGAGGATGGCGCGGGAAGGGGTGAGCAGTCGGGGGGACGGGGGGAAGGCGTGTGAAGTGGGGAGGGGGAGGCGGGGATAGGGGAAGGCGGGGGGAGGGGGTAGAGCCTAGTCGACAGAAAGCCTGGTGACCAAGGTTCGAGGGTTGGTGGTCAAAAAAGGTGGAGACAAGGGAAAGGAAGAGGAAGAGGAAGAGGAAGAGGAAGAGTAGGATGTAGAGGTGGAAAAAAATGGATAAGAAGACAAAGAAGAAGAAGAAGAAGAAGAAGAAGAAGAAGAAGAAGAAAGAAGAAGAAGAAGAAGAAGAAGAAGAAGAAGAAGAAGAAGAAGAAGAAGAAGAAGAAGAAGAAGAAGAAGAAGAAGAAGAAGAAGAAGAAGAAGAAGAAGAAGAAGTAGAAGAAGAAGAGGAAAACGGAGAGAAATAATGGAAGGAAGAAGAGAAATGAAAAAAGATGAAAAGGACAAAATAACAGGGAGATGGAAAAAGAAGATGAAGAGAAATAGAAAAAAAAGAGGAAGTGGAAAAAGAAAACGAGAAAGATGGCGAGGAGACAAAAGAAGAGGTAAATGAAGAATAAGAGGAAGAATAAAACAAGAAAGAAGAATAGGAAGAGGAAGAGAAAGAGGAAAAGGAAGAGGAAGAGGGAGAGAAAGAGAAAAAGAAAAGGAAGAGGAAAAGGAAGAAAAAAAAGGAAAAGGAAGAGGAAGAGGAAGAGAAAGAGGAAACGAAGAGGAAGAGCAAAAGAAAGAAGACGAAGAAGGGGACAAAAATGAGGAAGAGAAAGACGGAGAGGAAGAAGAAGAAAAAGAGGATAAGAATGAGGAGGAGGAGAAGGAGGAGGAAGAGGAGGAAGAGGAGGAGGAAGGGGAAGAGGAGTAGGAAGTGAAATGATGACGGTATATTCAGTGGATGAGCTTTGGAGTGATGATGCTCGAAGGCTTTGAGAAGGAGTCTGAGTCGGGGAGAGAGATGAGCAAGAGATGAACAAAGAATCAGCAGCTGTAGAGGCGTTATCACACTGGGCTATTTTCCTTCGGCTTTTGGAGCAGATTTGCAGCCCACAGCTTTCGCGAAGAAATCTGATCTGCTGGAGCTGGAGGAAAATAGTTTTCCTCCAGCATATCAAATGACATTTGATATTTTACGAGAAAAAAATAAATAAATAAATAATTGGCCATAGTGATTTTGCGGCGGAATAAGTTGTGGAGTTGGGAGGTGCCGTCGATTGATGGGAAGTTGGAGGTAAATTGCCCAGTGTGATAGCACCTGAAGGCCGGTGTCACACTGCCCGGCAACGCCGTTGCGGCTTGTTTTGGGCTATACTTTCGCAATGTCTCCCTTAAGAGTCAATAGACTCGAAAGATTATGATAGTACTTTAACCAAAGGGGAGATGGTGGTCGTTATGTCAAGTTCTAGCCATTGTCAGGTGATTTCATTAAGCTAATTGAGCTTCCAAACATAATTTGGCCGCATCCGGCGCCGCCGCAAAGTGTGACACCGGCTTAAAAGGAGGATGCAAGAATAGGGGAAGATGGGGTGGAAAAGGAAAAAATGAGAGAAATGGGAGAAAGAGGAAGAGGAGTATAGAAGAAGGAGGAGAGGGATAGAGGTGGAGGAAGATAAGTAGGGCAAGAGAGAGGGCGTAGGATAATACGGGATGCTGCTCCTGAATTTGATTATATTGATAGTGTGGCATGAGAGATGATGATGATGATGATGATGATGATGATGATGATGATGATGATGATGATGATGATGATGATGATGATGATGATGATGATGATGATGATGATGGTGATGATGATGATGATGATGATGATGATGATGATGATGATGATGATGATGATGATGATGATGATGATGATGATGATCGTGATGATGATGATGATGATGATGATGATGATGATGATGATGATGATGATGATGATGATGATGATGATGATGATGATGATGATGGTGATGATGATGATGATGATGATGATGATGATGATGATGATGATGATGATGATGATGATGATGATGATGATTATGATGATGATGATGATGATGATGATGATGATGAACGATGACGACGATGACGACGACGACGACGAGGAAGACGACAACGACGACGACGATGACGACGACGACGACGAGGAAGACGACGACGACCCCGACAAAATAGTCCAAAGCATTTTTGTTCTAACCCTCTCCTTCTACTCTTTCCTCCTCCTCCTCCCCTTCCGTCTCCCTCTTCTCTCTCCT
>NC_134800.1:40592187-40597187 GCF_046742065.1 Oratosquilla oratoria
AACGGCAGTAATTTCGTGGATCTCGTAAAAGTAGCGAACTATGTAACGTAGTGGAAGTCATAAAGTGACGCCGTAGGCAACGCGTTGAAGTACTTAAGTGCAATCTCGTAAAAATATAGGTGGGTGGGACTCGTAAAAGAATAGAGGTGTGGGGGCTCGTAAAGGGAGGTGAAACATATACGAGTAATAGTCATATACATAAAGGATTTGATGCCGATGTAAGGGATTTGATATCCTATAGCTATGGTTACTGAACGTATACGTCCGTGAAGTGTCTCATTCTATAACGAATGAAGCCATCAAGAATGCATCAGTCCTATTTTGTTTTTCTGTAGATTCTTCACAATTGTATCTGATTTTGATCAATATGCATCGGAGATTGGTGGACTGTTCCTGTCAAAGTATGTAGCCTCTTTTAGCATTTTACCAGCAGTAAATATAACACAGTACTTTTTTGATAGATTATGTATTTTTTAATTTTTTTTTTTTTTTTTTTTTTTTTTTTTTTTTATGATACAAAACAAATGTCATTTCTAACGGGATCTTATGTGCCAAGATTCACTGGACTGAATTTGGTTTGATAGAATTAAAACGATATTAGTCTATAGATAGAACAATGCTGGATAAGAACATTTTGCGATTTTTGCGGCAGAAGTCAAAGAGTGAGCCAGTATTGAAGGATTAATTAACATTAACATACCATCCCTCAATACCATTTAAAAACCTTTTATCTGGCTAATGTTGAGCGATTCTATTCAGCTGCTGGGGTGTCTCAGGCTCCAGAAATAAGATCTAGCACCATCTTATCTTAAGCTAAATCTTAGACCATGTTCACACTAGCGGTTTGAACCGTGCGGAAACCGCAGCGGTACCACAGAGTTAAGGAAAAACTCTGAGGTTGTGTGTGAGCACCTCCATTGACTAACATTGTACTTCAACGGCCGCGTTTTGAACCGCAGCGGTTGAGACCGCTAATGTGGACAGGGCCTGAAGAAAACATACAAGTCATTCAACAGTGAAATGGGCTCATCAAAATAGTCTTTAATCGTTTCTCATTTTATAGCTACTTAACAGTTCCTTTGCTATATTTTTGTTTACCCTATCATTTGCTGTTTATAGATCTGTAAAAACTACATTTATCTCTTTCCTGTTTCCTAAATATTTGACTGATTTAACTCAAAGTTATTAGGATCCACACACACCTTTAACATCCGGAGACGCCTGTTGGCCATATACGAGTATATTGCTTACTATTGTATTGAAATATACTCATTGCTTTACCTGTCTTTTCATGTATCTATCTATCTATACATACTTATGACTATCCGTAAAAATCTTCACGTACCCATACCTATACATTAGTTATGTTTATTTATGTACACGTGTACAGACGTAGAATATTAATCGGGAATATATGGAATGCTACTATCTTCCCATATGCACATAATGCTCACTCACATGTGCATACAGACTTGTGTGTCTCCCGTCCCCATTGGACACCAGTGGCCTCGTCCTGGACAAATTCCCACGCTCATCATGACGTCAGCTTCCCGGATCCAGAAGCCCTCCGGACCCCTCTTCGTTATCTCCTCTCTCCTTTCTCTTCGTCAGTTGACTCCCCTTCCCTTCCCTCTACCTCGAACACCGCGACCAGGGGAATTTTTTTCTTTCCTTACTCAATATCCTAACCCCCCCCAACTTTCCGTCTTGTCTCCTCCCCCTTCCCTTATCCACCTTATTATCCATCCCCTCTTCCCCAACACTTCATGAATCCTTACATGATCATTCCACCAGTCTTTCTTATCTCTATGTATACACATACACACATATATATATGTATATATATATATATATATACATATATTTGTGTGTGTGTGTGTGTGTGTGTGTGTGTGTGTGTGTGTGTGTGTGTGTGTGTGTGTGTGTGTGTGTGTGTGTAAGTGGATTTAAAAACGACAGCATTGTTGAAGTTATTCAGTTTTTTTTTCTCGTATTGTCGATTTTCCTGATTAGAGTTTTGCCATTAACCAGGTGAACTGAAACTAGATCACTGTATTCTTCCATTTCTTTATCACTCCCTTCTTTTGAATTCTATGTCCTTGTATATTTCATTTTTGTACCATTGTCATCGTATCTGTATGCATTTCTATTGTATACCCCATATTTTACCAGTATTGTTTATGTATATATTATTTTTGCACAATTGTCACCATTACTGCAATTATGTAATTTTTGTTATTTCAGTTTACTCTTGAAAATCTCTTTATTAAGACGAAACGTTGAGCTCAAATTATGAAAAGAATGGGAGAACACAGTGATCTAGTTTCAGTTCATCTGGTTAATGGCAAAACTCTAATCAGGAAAATCGAGAATACGAGGAAAAAACTGAATAACTTCAACAATGCTGTCGTTTTTAACTCCACTTGCATTACCGAAAACCTGCTCCTTTCTTTTATAAATATATGTATATATACATATATATATATATATATATATATATATATATATATATATATATATACATATATATATATATATATATATATAATATATATATATATATTATATATATATATATATATATACACGTGAGGTGTGCTAGTGGGCGCGCACATGCACACATCTTAGAGGGAACGTTGTTAGTTAGATAAAAGTAGTCAAGTATATTGAAAGACTTTATTAAAGCTACAAAATCCACGGGTCCAGAACAAAATTTTCTCGAGACTGCTTAAGGAGTGTAAATTTGAAATATGCGACCAGTTATGAGAAAATTTTAATATGTCGGTAAAGACTGGTTTGTGCCTAATGCTTGGGGGTAGGCAAACGTTGTTCCTGTTTTCAAAGGAGAGATAAATCGCCTATATGCAACTAAAGGCCAATCAGTTTGACATCAGTTATAGGTAAAATGTTTGAATCAATAATCTACTATAATATTGTAAAGTAGTAGCCTCTTAAAAAATAAATTTCCGCCCGCAGTAAAATTAAATGAAAATAATCAATATTTCAACATTTGGTAAAATTATACAATCATTTTACATTCACATGCTTTCTTCTTACAAAAGCTATCATGGTTTGTGGCAACATTAATTTCACAAATATAAATAATATTTGTGGACACATACAATGGTTTGTTTAATCATATTAATTCTTATGTCACAAAAATACTAAGCGACTTAAAGAGGACACTATTTGTTTGTTTATTTGTTTGTACACGAACTCCTCCTAATATTTTGGAGATAGACCCCCATAATCATATATATTCTGATACCCTATCACTCCAGGTACTTGGATAACTATATTTCATTTTCAAAAAATTATTATTTTGGCGAGGGTGGGGTAACACGCCACTACTGTAGTCTCCCCTTCATAGAATTGGCATTTTGTTACAAAAATTACTATGATTAAACAAACCATTGTATGTGTTTGTAAATATGATTTATATTTGTGAAATTCATGTTGCCACAAACTATGATAACCTTTGTAAGAAGGAAGCATGTAATTGTAAAGTGATTGTATAATTTGACTAAATATTGAAATATTGTTTTTTTCGCGGGCGGTAATATACTCGAATTCAGAGATAAAAACAAAAACAAAAAATAGTTCAATTCTTCTCTTAGGCCGGATACATTTTATTGCCAAAGGGCGTCTCCCTCCTCAAATTGATATTTTTTCATACTTTCTTATTATTTTGTGTTACAATTTATATTGATACGTGTAACTTTTCTCCACAAATTCTATCAAAATTAAAATGATCATCATTTGCCCATATATATTCTGATACCCTATCACTCCAGGTACTTGGATAACTATATTTCATTAAAAAAATATATATATATATTTTGGCGAGGGTTAAGGGTTAAAGGGATGGTGGGGTAACACGCCACTACTGTAGTCTCCCCTTCATAGAATTGGCATTTTGTTACAAAAATTACTATGATTAAACAAACCATTGTATGTGTTCATAAATATTATTTATATTTGTGAAATTAATGTTGCCACAAACTATGATAGCCTTTGTAAGGAGAAAGCATGTAATTGTAAAATGATTGTATAATTTTACCAAATGTTGAAATATTGGTTATTTCTATTTTCATTTTTCGCGGGCGTTAATGTACTCGGATTCAAAGATAATAAAAAATTAGTTCAGATCTTCTCTTACGGCCGAATATATTTTATTTCTAAAGGGCGTCTCCCTCCTCAATTTTTTTTGTTTTTTTTTCATACTTTCTTAACATTTTGTGTTACAATTTATATTGATACGTGTAACTTTTCTCCACAAATTCTATCAAAATTAAGATAATCATCATTTGCACGCAGCAATGCGTGGGTAATTTGGCTAGTAGTTAATAAACTCAGAGATCACATCGAGAGACATAATTTGATTCGTGATTTACAACATGGTTTCTCCAAGGTAAGTCATGTGGGACTAATCTTTTATCTTTTTACACTAAAATATATAAGACGTCAGATAACAATGATAGTTACAATGTTATCTACTTTGACTTTAGCAAAGCGTTCGACAAGGTGCCACACCAGAGACTAATAAAAAGAATCAAAGCCGGTGCCATAGGTGGAAGTGTTTGACATAAGACAGTGGGTATAAATGGTGAAAAATCCAAATGGGGAGTGTTTCTAGTGGAGTTCCCCAGGGCTTGGTTTTCATTCCCTTATTGTTCATTATGTACATAAACAATTTGGACAATGGGATTAATAGTGATATTAGTAAGTTTCAAACGACACTACAATAGGACGCCTAATTAGGTCAGGAGACGACGCCGAGATTCTGCAACGATGAACATAACAAATTGTTCACATGGTCCGTGAAATGGCAAATGAACTTCAATATCTCAAAGTGCAGCGTGTTAAACTTAGGGCTACATAACCCCGAAAACAGATATAGCTTAGATAACACATTTTTAGAGAAAACTGAGTGCGAGAGAGACTTGGGAGTTCTAGTGAGTCCTGATCTTAAATCCAGGAAACAGTGCATTAGCGCCAGG
>NC_134800.1:40624687-40627187 GCF_046742065.1 Oratosquilla oratoria
AGAAAAATATACAAACAAATAAATATTTCAACTCAGTAACCAATAAATAGATCAATTCAGTAACCAATAGATAAACGTATAAATCGATAAACAAATAAGTAAATGAAAAAGAACAAATCAATAACTAAGCAATTAGAAAAATAAACAAATAAAACAAATAAATAAATAGATCAATTCAGTAACCAATAGATAAACGTATAAATCGATAAACAAATAAGTAAATGAAAAAGAACAAATCAATAACTAAGCAATTAGAAAAATAAACAAATAAAACAAATAAGGATCTAAACAATCCAAATTATAGAACAAACTACACTGACTGTCTAACCCATCAAATGATGGCATCATCTAATACCTCTCCGATAGCTCCCTCCTCTGCTGTGCCAGGTCGTGGCACCCGCCAGTACGTCGTGGGATGCCAGAAGCAGAAGAGTGCCACTGGCCCTATTCCATTCGCCTCGGGCTGATGCCTGATAGTCACGGCTCTGACGAAGTGGCCGTAACTCAGGGACAAACATGAGGGGGTCCTCTTTCGCATGGCACTGGGTGGCACTCCTGATGCTACCGAGGGCGCCTCCTCTGACATGAATCAAATAGTCTAGATGCAAGTAGAGGGTTACCATGGTGATGATTAGAATCACATTGAAAGTAATAAATGTGCTAGGAGTGGTTGAAAATGCCGAAATAATTAGTTTCATATATATATATATATGTATATGTATATATACACATATATATATACATATATATGTATATATGTATATACTATATATATATATGTATATATATATATATATATATATATATATATATAAATTTTTTGTGTGTGTGTGTGTTATGTTCTTTATGTGATTATTTATTTCTTATTTTGTTTATGTATATACCTGTCTATCTATTTACTTATTTTTTTATTTATTGATCTATTTATACATTCATTCATTTATCTATCTATTCATTTATATATTTATTTGTATATTTATTTGTTTATTTATTTATATATTCATTTATCTATTTATCTATTTATTTAATCATTTATTGATTTATCTATTTATATGTTTATCCATTTATGTATTTATTCATGGATTCATTTATTTATTTGTTTCTTAATTTATTTACTTATCTATTTATTTACTTATCATTCATTTATTCATTCATTCCTGAATATGTTCATTTATTGATTTGTTTATTCACATATAATTTCATATACATATTTTTCATTCACACATTTATTTCTTATTGTTTTCCTTCTCTATTTATGGGCCTCACGTTCAGAGGGTCCTGCGTTCGAAGCTCGCGAAGGCCGAGCTTGATTATTATCGGTATTACATCGCTGCTACTAGCGATTTGTTCCATAACCTATCTATATGTTTATCCCAGACCAAAATCCAATTACTGGTTACACGCAAAGCGAAGATGCTTTATTTATTTGTTTGTATATCTGTTCATTCATATATAACTTAATTAAAAGGAAGGAGACACAAATTGTCACCCGTAGGAGTTTCATGTTTGATGCCATTTGACACTGCTGCCATTCTTCATTCTTGTCATACAAGACCCTCCTGACCTTAGGCGCTCTAATGGGGCTATCACACTGTGCTATTTTTCCTCCGACAGTCTACCTCCAACCTACATTGTAATAACTAGAATGTGACTTCGCTTACATATGTCTAGACTTCTCTAAGGACATTTCAACAGTATGTCTAACATTCGCATAAGTTTACAATTTCTAAGTTCATTTTTTAACTTTGCTATATATGGCAGAAAGGCAAATTGATATTTGTGGATTTTGAAAATAAAAGTCATTTTTACTCAAAGAAATTGTCGACGCTGGTGAAGCCCGTGGAAGCCCAGTGTGATAGCCCTTTAATGTAAAACCCTTTTCACGGTGTTCTTTCTGTCAAAGTCATAGCGGTCCTCATCCTAGGGGTCACGACAAGAATTTAGAAGGAACTATGTCCTGCTGTTACAAATTATACATTTCTGCATGATATAGTCTAGTGATATAAGTTAAGCATATCACAAAAATTCTATCAAGTATAAGATGATTATGATTGTCAACTTTGTAATAGAGCAAAGGATTTCTCTTCGTCAAACTCTTATTATCTATTTTATCTATCTTTTTTTTTTCATTATTGTTAATATGTATTTATATTTTTTCTTTCTTTTTTGATGGGGTAGGATTTCGGAGAAAAGTAAAGCGAAGCCACACGAATGTTCAAAATTCATGAAGGAGGGAATGAAGTGAGAAAGTCTTTCTGTGAATAAGTTAAGAGGTGGAGATCTTCAGTGCTCTCGCTACGTTCCACATTGCTTAATGATCCACTCGATAAAGAATATGTAAATAGGTATATCCGTAGAGAACTCAATACGTGGGTAAACAACTGAGTTGATAAACAGACCAACCAATCAGGGATAAATTGATTAGCTAGGTAATAGCTAGATAGGTAATTAGATACCTCAGTTAATCAATCAATAAAAGTGTAAAGGAAAATGTAAAAGA
>NC_134800.1:40632187-40652187 GCF_046742065.1 Oratosquilla oratoria
GTCCATCACTGCTCCTAAAGTGGAGGGTGAGGGGGAAGGAAAGATTGGAGTGATACTCGAGACGGAGGGTGAGTAAGATGGAGGTGGAGGAGCAGGGAGAGGATGGGGAGGGGGAGGAGAAGGAGGAGGAGAAGGAGGAGGAGAAGGAGGAAGAGGTGGAATGGGAGTAGGGAGAAATGGGGGAATTGGAGGATGAGGAGAAAGAGAAGGAGTTGAGGAAGATGAGGTGGAGGAAGAAGAGTAGGAGGAGGAGGAGGAGGAGGAGGAGGATCAAGAAAAGAAGAGTATGAGTAGGAAGAGATGAAGGAGAAGAAGGCGGAGGAGGAGGAGGAAAAGAAGGAGGAGGAAGAGAAAGTGGAGGAGGAGGAAGAAGAAGAGGAAGAGGACGAGAAGGAGATGGAGTAAATGTAGGATTAGAAAAATGAAGAGGAAAAAGTGAAGAACATAGTTGTGGAGAAGAAAGAGTAAAAAGAGGAGAAAGAGGAGGAGGAAAAGGAGGAGGAGTAAGAAGAGATGGAGGAGATGAAGGAGTAGGAAGAAAATATCGAGATTGAGGAGGAGGAAGCAGTGAAGAAAATAGAGGAGGAAGAACTGAAGAAAATAGAGAAGTAAGAGGAAAAAGAGGAAGAAGAGCAGGAGAAAAAGAGTAGGAGGAGGAGGAGGAGGAGGAAAGAAAGTAGAGGAGGAAGAGTAAGAAGAGGAAGAAGAGTAAGTGATGAAGATACAGCAAGAAGAAGAGGAGGAGGAAAAAAAGGAGAAGGAGGTGGAAGACGAAGAATAGGAAGAGGAAGAGGGGGAATAGGAGAAGAAGGAGGAGTAGGGGAGTAGGAGGAAGAGGAGTAGGAGGAGGAGAAGGAGGAGGACGAAAAGAAATACGAGGACGAAGAAGACGAGGAGGAGAAAGAGATGAAGGAGGAGGAAGAGATGGAAGATGTGGAGGAGGAGGAGGAAGACGAAGAGAGAGAAAGACAAGAATGAGATAAGGGTACAGAAGGAGAAAGATGATGAGGAGGAAGAAGAATAGGAGAATGGAAATAGGTAGGGAGAGATGAAGGAGAAAGAGGAGGAGAAGAAGGAGGAGGAAAAAGAGGAGGAGGAGATGGAAAAGGAAGGGAAGATGAGAAGAAGGAGAAGGAGAAGGAGGAGGAGAAGGATAAGGAGAAGTAGAAGGAAGAGGAGAAGAAAAAAGGAGTAAAGAAGATAGAAAAGGAAAAGAAGGAAGAAGAGGAGTAGGAGGAGGAAGAAAGGAGGAGAAGGAACAGGAGGAGGAACAAAAAAGATATAGAAGGAAAAGGAGGAAGAAGAGGAATAGGAAGAGAAAGAAAGGAGGAGAAGAAATAGGAGGAGGAAGTAAAGAAGATAGAGAAGGAAAAGGAGGAATAAGAGGAGGAGGAGGAAGAGGAGGAAGAAGATAAGGAGGATAGGTACAGTGAACGGAGGTGATCCTCGAGGAGGAGAATGTCTTGAATTAAATCGTCTGGCGACAGACATAATAAAAACAACGAACACTGGATGGGAAAGTTGACCTTGACGTTCTTAGTGGAGGACAAGACACTAAGGTGGAGGGTGAGGCTGGAGAGTGAGATTGGAGAGGGAGTTTGGAGGGGGAGCTTGGAGAGAGAGTTTGGAGGGAGAGGTTGGAGAAGGAGTTTGGAGAGGGAGTTTAGAGGGGGAGTTTTGAGGGGGAGTTGGAGGGGGAGTTTGGAGGGGAAAATTGGAGGAGGGAATTTTGAGAGGGGAGTTTCGAGGGGAAGTTTGGAGGCGGGGTTTAGAGGGTTGTTAAAAGGAGAGTTTAGAGGGGAATTTGGAGGGGGAACTTGGGGGAGGTTGGAGGGGATATTTGAAGTAGGAATTTTGACAAAGATTGGAAGGTAGGTTGGAGGGGGAATTTTGAAGGAGATTGGGGAAGTTTAAGGGGATATATAAAGGGGAATTTGGAGTGGGACGATGGAAAAGGAGGTTGGAGGAGTTTAAAGGATGGTTTAGAGGGTAGGGGGAATTTGGAGGGGAGTTTGGAGTGGAGGTTGGAGAGGGGCTTAGAGGGGAGTTTGGAGAGGAGGTTAGGGAAGTTTTCAGGGAGAGTTTGGAGGGGAAGGTTGAAGTAAGAGTTTGGAGTTAAGATTGGGGGGGGTTTGGAGGGGAAGCTTGCTGAGAAATTTGGAGTGGAAGTTTGGAGAGGTTATTAACAGGGGAGGTTGGAGGGGGCGTTTAGAGAAAGTTGGGAGTGGGGGAGTTTGAAGGAGAAGCTAGAGGGGGAGTTTTGACGGTGATGTTTAGAGGAGAGGTTGGAGGGGATTTTGGAGTGGGATTTTGGAGGGGGAGTTTGGAGGAGGACTGCTCGTGTCACTGTAGCAAAATGGTTACATGAATTGGTATAGAACAGTCAGGCGATAGCCTGAATAAAGACATAAGGCCGGCGTCACACTATCCGGCGCCGCCGTTGCGGCTTGTTGTTAACTACAGCAAAGTCTCCCTTATTATGAGATATTAGACTCGAAAAGTTGTGAGAGTATTTCAACCATGGGGAGATGGTGGTCCCTATATTAAGTTCTGGCTGTCGCCAGGTGATTTTATTAAGCTAGTTGTACTTGTAAACATAATCTGGCCGTATGCGGCGCCGCCGCATAGTATAACACGGGCATAAGGGTTTCCCAGTAAAGAAGAGGTTAATGGTGATGTTATCAACTTCAGGGTCATTGGTGACACCTCTAAGGACCAGAGTTATCTAGTGTTCTTTTGTGTGATTGGAGATTGATCTCCACTCAAAAAAAAAAAAAAAAAAAAAAAAAAAAAAAAAAAAAAAAAAAGTATATATATATATATATATATATATATATGTATATATACATATATATATATATATATGGTATCTATCTCTTCAGCGCCAAGAATACAAGCGCCGATCATTTGTAATGAAATATTAACACTAAAAGATTATGCTTAACCATGTTAAGATTTACATGGTACAGGTTTTATGCTGACTATGCTGAGTATTATGCTGAGTAACATTGAGATTACCTAATCTTCAGACATTAGCTAGACTAGAATAGTCAAAGCTCGAACTAAACCGCCATGCAGCATTGATCTAGTTAGGCTATCCGAGTTAATTATCTAACCTTTTATTGGCTAGAAGGGATGAGTTGATCACTCTACCTCCTGGCCCACCTCACCTCTCCAGCACTGTATCTCTACATGCTCTTTATTCATCTGTTCATTTATTCATTTATTTATCTATTTATTTTTTTATTCTTTTTTTTTAAGACTACGAATGTTAAGTATTAAGCGTTAGCTGTTAGATCACTGTCACTTGTTACATACTAGCGGAGGTTCAAGTCCTTAGCTGTACCACGTATCAATTTCTGCATGTATGCCTCCTCGAATTTCTCGATGTTGATGACACACACACACACACACACACACACACACACACACACACACACACACACACACACACACACACACACACACACACACACACACACACACACACACACACACACACACACACACACACACACACACACACACACACACACACATATATATATATATATATATATATATATATATATATATATATATATATATTTCGTTTTAACCCGAAAGATCTATACATATCGTTACCGTAAAAAATTCCGGGAGGATTTGCAAATTTGCAAAGGTTCTTCGTGGACACCAAAACCCTCCGACCGAAAAATTCGAACCCTAAAACTAATTCGAGCACCACTTTAACCACCGTGCCACTATGTCTCCCCCGACGACCTCCTGACGACCTGTGACAATGTATGTAACCAATCAGAAATCCCGGAGAAAGACTTTGGAGGAGGAAGCTTGTTACCTTCTGGGCTTTAACATGAAAGGCTGTACAAAGCTAGTAGAGGAGGAGGAGGAGGAGGAGGAGAAAGAGGATTACGAGGAGGAGGAGAAAGAGGAATACGAGGAGGAGGAGAGAGAGGAATACGGGGAGGAAGAGGAATAGAAAGAGGAATACAAGGAGGAGGAGCAGGAGGAGGAAGAGGAAAAGAAAGAGGAATACAGGGAAAAGGAGGAGGAGGAGGAGAAGGAGAAAGAGGATTACGAGGAGGAGGAGAAAGAGGAATACGAGGAGGAGGAGAGAGAGGAATACGAGGAGGAGGAGAAAAAGAAAGAGGAATCCAAGGAGAAGGAGGAGGAGGAGGTGGAGGTGGATGTGTGGCATGAAGAAAAGGAAGAGAAGAAGGAGTAGAATAAAGAGAAGTAAAAGAATGGTGAATAAAAATGAGAAGAGGAAGAAGAGTGGGGAGAGAAATGTCGTGAGTAGAAGGCGACATAGAAGAAATTGAAATAGATGGAAGAGGAGGACGAAGAGGTACAGAGGGTGAAAAAAGAAGAGGAGAAGAAGGAGAAGGAGGAGTAAGAGGGGAGTAGGTGGAAAAGGAGGAAGAGAGGGAGAAGGAGGAGGAGAAGGTGGAGAGGGGGGAAGAGGTATAAGGAGGAGGTGTGTAAGAGAAGAAGGAGAAGATGATGAAATAGAAGTAGAAGATGGAGAAATAGGAGGAAAATAAGGAAGAAAAAGAAGAGTAGAAAGAGTGGGAGAAAAAAGAGGAACAGAAGAAAAACAAAGAGAAGAAGTACTGGGGGAAGGAGGAGGAGAAAGAGGAGAAGAAAGAGTAGAGGAAAAATAAGAGGTGGAGAAAGAGACGAAAAAAGAGAAACATGATAAAAATAAAGAGGAGAAGGTGAAGGGAGAGGAGGAGAGGAGGAGGGGGAGCAAGGGAGGAGTGGGAGGAGTGGAGGAAGGGGAGTAAGGGAGGAGTGGGAGGAGGAGGAGGATCAGGAGGAGGAGCAAGAGGAGGAGATGGGGGGTGGCGAAGAGCGTATCATATTCCCACGTCGCACATGAGGGGTCTACCCGCGCGACACCTTGGCCTCAACCCCTTCAAGACGGTCACCTTCTTCTCAGGTCATTTGTTCTTTCTAAAAACAGACAATTCTGATCACCTGAAGCAACGAAGGAGATTTCGAACTCCGTGGAGCTTCTCGTCGAAGTCCGTCTTCGGCTGAAGCGAAGTGTCTGGGGTTAGACTTGAAGAACACCATTTAAAAAGGTGTCCATGTGTTGAAAGAGTACCTCGGGTGCTGCGCTTGTTACATGGCGAATGACCTCAGGCGATAAGAACGTAATTCATGCCAAGGAACAGGAATATTGACCGGGGCGAGTGCGGTCCTAAATTTAAAAAATGTCAGCAAAACTACGCTACCCCTTTGTCATTGCTAATATTCCTTACTGTCACAACATTGACCCCCTAAAGGGCCGAAGAGAAGGCGTCCAACCCGTAGGAAAATGGCCCTTGGAGCCAGGGAGAGTAAGGGTCATTCTTCCCAGGTAGCGCGAGGTTCCGGGAAGACCTGGATGACCTTGAGCGAGGGGTCGGCCATTCTTCGGGGCACAGCACGTGGGCAAGCTTCTGATCTGCGACCAAAGCCCGGATTGGTCATCCCCCCTAGTAAGTCACAGCGCGCCCTGCGGACACCTCCCTCCGATGCAGCTCCCTTCGCCGTGACCCCGGCGTCCTCGTGCCATAAGCGGAGGAGTCTCCTCCTGTAGAAGGGCAAGACGGAGCGAGGTGTCCCCAACAGCGAGGTCGGGTCATTCGGAGCCCGAGCTGTAAATCAAAAGGACAAGCAGGATAATTTACACCTGAAGCTGTTCGGCGGTGGCTTCCCCTTCTGCTCCTCCTGCAGCTCCTTCTGCGCCTACTGGTGTTGCCTCTGCAGTGACAAAAGAACCTCCCCCACCCTTGCTTCTTGCCCCTGCTGTTGCTTCTGCTATTTCCCCAATTGATCTGATATTGGCTAAACAAAATCCTTTTCTTCTTATTGTTGTTGCTCTAAAGCACTCTGAAGCACTCTAAGGCGCTTTTCTTTTCCACTGAGGCGGGGTCATGCTCTCGTGGTACACTGTACACTGTAGTACAGTACCAGTTTGTGCAATGTAGTGATTAATCTTGCACTGTGTACACTGTAGTCATGAATCTTACACTACGTGTTATGATGAGACCATACATAATTTCAAGCTCAAAAGAAATAACGAATAAAAAGGCAATACAGAAATAAAACATCTGCAAGAAATTATCTATTTTTTCTTTCTTATCATATGATGCACATCTGTAAGAAACTGACCAATAAAACAGATGCATGGGGACACAGCTTGTATGTAAACACCTGTGCACTCAATGCAGACAATGTAAACAAGTTCCAGTTGTTGCGGCAAGAGTACAAGACGAATTGGGTTCATTGTGTGGAAGGATATATTTATTGAAGGTCAACTCCCTCCTCACCTTCTCCCTGAGTGAAGAGAAAAAAGGAAGAGGAGAAGGAGGAGGAAATGTTGGAGGAGGAGGAGGAGGAGAAGGAGGGAAAGGAGGAAGGGGAAGACGACAAAAGGGGGAGAATGAAAAGTAGGAAGAGGAGAAAATGAGGGAGAAGAGTGAAAAGGAGAAGGAGGAGGAGGAGGAGGAGGAGGAGGAGGAGGAGGAGGAAGGTGGATAAGTATTTTATTAGCAATGACCAGCGTTTCTATCCACAAAGAGGTGCTGTAACTGAAGTAGTAAAAGGCAGACGGAGAAATGAAAATTGTTCATCATCGTCTTATGATTTGAAATGAATTTCCAATCATAAAAGAATACTGAATGACTCTGGTCCGAAGGGGTTTCACTAAAATTTCTAAAATAACTGCATAAAATATTCAGTCAATGTCCTATATGGAGAGGGGGTGGAGGAGAAGGAAGAAGAAAGGAGATGAATGTTAAAGTGAGGTGGAAGATGTGAAAGATGTGGAGGTGGAAGTGGGAGTAGAGGTGGAACAGGAGGTGGAGATGAAGGTGAAGGTGGAGGTGAGGTGGAGGTGCAGGCGCAAGTGCAGGTGGAGTTGGAGGAGGAGGAAGAGGTAGTAGAGATGGAGGTAAAGAAAATGGTGGAGATGGAAGAAATGGAAGAGGAAGTGGAGATTGAAAAGGAACAGGGAGATCAAGGTTAAGGTGGAAGAGGTGGAAGAGAAGGAAATTGAGGAAGTTCAGGTACAGGTACAAGTGGAGGTGGAGGAAGAAGTGGAGGAGGTAGAGAAAGTGTAGGAGGAAATAGATCAGGAGAAAGTGGAGTAGGACAGGACGGAAAGTGGAGTAGGACAGGACGGAAAGTGGAGTAAGACAGGACGGAAAGTGGAGTAGGACAGGACAACAGGGTAGAAGGATAAGAATAGGAGGGACGAAGAAGAAGAGGAGAAGGAGAAAAATAAGAGGAGAAGAGGAGAGTGGACGGAAGAACACAAAGGAAGAGAAGATTAGGAGGAAGAGGAAGGTCAAGAAAAGAAGATGAGTATAGAGGAAGAAGAGAAAAAGGAGGAGAAAGAGGAGTAAATAAAAATTAGAAGAGGAGGAGTAAGAAGAGGAAAAGCAAGGAAAAGGTGGCAAAGGAGGAGGGGGAGGAGGAGGAGGAAGAGTGGAGAGGAAGGAGTAGGATGAGGAGAGGGAGGAGGAGAAGAGTGTGGGTGAAGGAGAAAAAAAAAAGGAGAAAAAATGCATTTAAGCGCACAGAGATGGAAACAGAATGACAGAGGATGGACAAAAAAAAACAAAAAAAAACTAGAAAATAACAGTCAGAGGGAAAGCAAAACAGCAAGAAGCCACAAAACACAAAGAAGGCTGCATACACAAGACCTTAGGAGCTCTGCCATTGAGTCCCGAAGAAGAAGAAGAAGAAGAAGAAGAAGAAGAAGAAGAAGAAGAAGAAGAAGAAGAAGAAGAAGAAGAAGAAGAAGAAGCCCTGCAGAAAGAGGAATATCGGTAATCAGGACCGATAAGAGAAGCCAAGTCGATTGCGGAGAGGGAGATGGCTGAGGCAACGAGGTCTGCCCAATCGCATCACGATAAATGCCCAGGAAGGACCTGAAGTGCTCTGGTTGCATAAGTCATGGGCTGGAGTTATAGGGATCGAACCTGTGTATAAGGGTTTATTTATAGGATGAAGTAGACGGGAACCTCTTGTAGCTGCTCGCGGGTGCAGAAGAAGAAGAAATGTCAAAGAAGGTCATTTCGCTCTCTTGCTGTCCAACGTGGATCGGAAGTTGCACGAAGGTCGAGTCATTATGAAATACGAGGCTGGAGTCTCCACCACATAACATACAATTTCAGAAATGGGTGTGTTATTATAATCATTTTATTCCAACTTGATCGAGAGTTCATATTATATTATAGATATAATAAAGTTACATTAACTGCCGTAGTAACAATCTTAGTAAATTATACATTTAACTCATCGAAAGAAAAATAAAGTTAATGGGATTTGGGATCTAGTTCTCCTTCGGCAGTTATGGAAAGAGATTATCTCAGTTTAAGATAAACAAAGAACAGGATCTAAAATCTTCAAGAATTAGAATACAGTGTACCATTGGTTTGTATCCTAATTGAATAAAAAAAATTGATGGTAACTGGAATAGATTGAAATAAAACTCAAATCAAGATATTTCAAATCAATATTAAATATAATGATTGAAATAAATACTAATCTAAGAGAAAATAAAATAGATAACAGGTTGATAAAAGGCAGAGGAAATGATTCATTATACGACGATTTTTTAATTATATCAGTTTTACATGTTTCTTATTTTTCCTGTATGTATGTATATACACAAACATACTCACTTTCACACACACACAGACACATACACACACACACACACACACACACACACACACACACACACACACACACACACACACACACACACACACACACACACACACACACACACATATATATATATATATATATATACAGATATATATATATATATATATATATATATATATATATATATATATACATATACATATATATACATATATATATATATAGTCATTAAAGTGCTTAAAGATTAAAGACTTAATCGTTCTTTGTTGATTAAAATGTATTTAGTATTTCAGATGAGAATATAAGCGCTTCTATACTTGTGGACGCTATCGAGCCAAAGAGAAAAACTCACAGAGGTGGTAAAACAGAAATTTAAGGAAGAAAGGAGGTATAGCAAGAGTTGAGAGTTAACATTCTTTTTTAAGTAGAGATTATTCTTCATATATATATATATATATATATATATATATAAATATATATGTATGTATATATATATATATATATATATATATATATGTATATATATATATGTGTGTAAAAGAAAGCTGTGTGACTCTGGTCCGTAATGATGATATCAAAGTCCCTAAACTATTGATTTCATAGTATATACAACCGGTACTCCGTACGGGGATATAAGGTGATTAAAGACATATCGTAAGGAGCAAAGAGGTAATTTGAGGAAAGAGTTCTACTGTGTTATGATGAAGTGGGAGGAGTTATAATTGTGGGATGCTTTGCTGTGGCCTATTATAAGATCTTTTGATAATGGAGAGGATCCCACAGCCTCCAAACCCAGCCCTTAGACCCAGCCTCTAGACCCAGCCCCTAGACCCAGCCCCTAGACCCAGCCCCAGTCTCACGGTGCTTGTATAAAAGAGAATGAGTATGTAAGACAAAAGTAACCCTTAGGTTTGTGAGTTTTCCCACACGTGAATAAACTAAACTAAAAAGAGCCAGAATAAAAAGAAATATATTATAAAACTCCAGACTGGAAAAATTATCAAAACTAATGAATTAAGGAAGTAAACAAAAATAGATTTATATAAAAGGAAATGATAAACAGATGAGAACATAATAGGTGAGTAAATAAAAAAAGGAATAATGGAGGAAATCAAATGTAAGTAGATAAATAAGAAATGTATCAACGAAATTATGAATAGACACACAGATATATAAATGATTAAGTAAATAAGTAAATAAATAATTAACTAAATATCTAAACAAAGTGATAGCAGTGACTAAAAAAACGATAAATAGTTATATGAATAGTACATAAATCAACACCCAGACCAAATAATAAATAAATATAATATGAAAAAACAGCACCGACATTATACGGAAATGGATGAAGATGATAGACAACATTGGACATTATGCAAACGATCTAGTAGGATATCATGCAGGAAGTCGTAAATCATATAGGATGTTTGGGTAGGATATTGTACAGGGCAAGAGTCCAAATATCCATAAGACCTTTAATGGATATGATACAAAGATACTTTGGAGATCATATGTACAGTTTAGTACCGGAAGTGCTGTTGGGAGACATTGTAGCTCTGTGGGTGAATATATATGAAATGAAGCGAACTTTTTTGAAAAATAGTGTATTACGGGGGAAAGTTATATATCGATAGTCACATGCACACGTATGTACATTCATGAGCACAAATTTTGACCCACGCTAGAGTTCTCACGACATTAGTACGATTTTTTCACAGTATTTTACAGAGCTGGGTGCGTTCCTCAGTGCGTTCCTAGGTGCATTCCTCGGAGCGTTCCGCTTTAGTTTGGCCGCTGTTAGCGCTCCCATACTATTAAAGCAATATAGGTGTCGGTATAGTATGTGGCCTACCTTTCGGATGTGGCCTACCTTTTGGATGTGGCCGCCTACGAATTTTCTCTTTGTTATAGTATGTGGCCTACTGGACTTTTATTTCGGTATGAACCTGTCTCCTAAGATTTGATAATTTGGGAGCGCTAACCGCGGCTAAACTAAAGCGGATCGCACTGAGGAACGCATCTAGGAACGCACCGAGGAACGCATTCAGCTCTGTTATTTAATACATATTTCCTATGTTGTGTTCAGCTTATAGTTAAGTAATTTCCTTGAATAGAGAAAGAAAAGTTGTAAGACAAAGAATTTGAATTTTGTATCGTCAAAATCTCAATGTGAGTAAAACTTTTCGTTCATGATTATACGTGAACACGTGCGAGTTTCATAAATGTGAGCACACACACACAAACACACACACACACACACACACACACACACACACACACACACACACACACACACACACACACACACACACACACACACACACACACACACACACACACACACACACACACACACATGTATATATATATATATATATCTATATAATATCTCTATATATATATATATATATATATATATATATATATATATATATATATTATATATGCACACATATAAACTTCTGGATGGGTGAACATATTTTGTACTGAAGGCTTTCTTTCGTTAATTGAAATCGCATGGCAGCTTGCAGAACCTTGAAGGGAAGGACGAGGAGGAGGTAGAATCCTTAATCTTATTATTACCATTAGTTACGTAAGGCGTTAAGTTTGTTAGACCATAATCATGCAATTAAACTTTTAAATGGTGTCGACGGTAGTCATCATGTAAGAAGAAATTTATTACACTGAAAGACTACAATTGTGTAGCAACAGTGTAACGATCCCTGTGGTGGGTATTTCCTTATGCCGAATAAAATTCAATTGACAATGTTTTTTTTTTTTTTTTTTTTTTTTTTTTTTTTTTTTTAAGTTTTATCTGAGAGGTCTCCTCCTTAGCTAATTAGAGCTGCCTGTTCACAGGAAAAATAAAAACACACACAAAAAATGAGGAGGTTGAATACCATTTAACTTTAACTCAGTTAAGAAAATAATCATTAAGTATAGGAAAACCACTGTACAGAAGAGTTTAATAAATGCTTAGTTAAAAGAAGTTTCATATTTACATACGAGTAGTGAAGAGAATGTTGTGTAACAGTTTTTTACTGAGGCTGTACACGGCTGCATAATCAGCGTTGCCTCATTTGCAACTTGGGACTTTCAACTTGCGCATTATGGTGGGGACCTGAATTAGAACACTAACACAATGGGACTCAGACACTCACTCACTCACTCACTCACTCACTCACTCACTCACTCACTCACTCACTCACTCATTCACTCACTCACTCACTCACTCACTCACTCACTCATTCACTCACTCACTCATTCACTCACTCACTCACTCACTCACTCACTCACTCACTCACTCACTCACTCACTCACTCACTCACTCACTCACTCACTCACTCACTCACTCGCTCACACCTTTGGATCTTGAATTTCTGGTAGATTCTGGTCCGCAAACAGTAATCCGCTCCATGTCCTTTGGTCCTGTGCTGCTTCCATCCAGCTTGCTTTACCCGTTCCTCTTTTCTCCAACTTAACATCCAGATCGTCCATCCAGTTCATTCGAGGTCTAGCTTCGGGTCCTCTTCCAGGCGTTCTACCCATCATAACTCGTTTTGGAATTCTATGGTCTTCCATACACGCCACATGCCCAGTCCACCTCACCTTTGTTCTATTTATAGCATCTGTTAATTTCTCTTGCTTAGTTATTTCTCTCAGCTCATTATTGTGCCGTCTTCTCCCCCTATTCTAAATTTCATAAAAAACTGGGTCAGACACGTTAATGTAGCGATTTTATTGAGCTCAAGGAATGAACACGGAAGAGAGCTGGTTTTTGTTCAACTAAACAAAATAGTTTTGGATTTAAAAGACCCTATTCACACTAGCGGTTTGTACCGCATAGCCAAAGAAAAACCGCGCGGTTGTGTGTGACCGCCTCCATTGAATTACATGGTAAATGAACCGCTTCGGGTGAAACCGCTAGTGTGAACAGGGCCTTAGTGTAGTGATGAGACGATACTAAAACCTTTAGCGATTCCAACACTAATCCCGATATTGTTCTAAACTTCCGATACGGGTGCGATTACGACACACGCAATTGTTAAAATTCAGGGTCAGTTTCAGGCTCTGCAGTTAGTTTGGGAAATAAGTATGTTATGAGCAAATTACATTTTTTAATCATTCGGAATCAGAAGTTTAGAGCAGTATTGGGACTCGCATCGGAATCGGAAGTTAGAGTAGTATCAGAACTCAAATCGGAATCGTTAAACTTTTTAGTATCGTGCCATCACTGATTTAGTGTGAACAGTGTTCTCTGAAGTGTTTTACAGTGGAGGTGTATTAACTACGGTTTAATATAGTAATTACAGATAAAATGGTCAGAGTAGACAACACTTTGCTTGTTCAAGCTTCTTTGATTATACAAACACTGAATATAGCATCTAAGCTATTTATACATCTTAGATTTTTTATTTTTTATATTTTTCATTTATCTATTTATCTATTTATTAATTAATTTATTTATTATTATTAATTTATTTATTTATTTATTTATTTATTTATTTATTCATTTATTTATTTATTTATTTATTTATTTATTTATTCATTTATTCATTTTATTTATTTATTTATTTATCTATTTATTTATTAATTTATTTATCTATTTATTTATTTATTTATCTATCTTTTTTGTGTGTGTGTGAAATGTCACTCCCACGGGCTTTCAGCCCGTGCGATAGTGTTTATGGATGGATAAGGAAGTGACAATGAAACAGGAAGTAATGATGATATAGTTTAACGTCATAAACTCCCCCAAACGAGAGGCTAGGACGGTGCTCCTTACAGAGAACTTTATAGCATGGAATTACCTTGCTCTTGGTTGAACTTCGCTGGTGGCAGGGTTCGAACCACCACCCCGGTTATCTTCGCCGCAAGTAACGACGCCCTAACCCGTTCCGCCAGCGAGCTTAACTGGAATTAATAAACTTGATAAAGGTCTAATCCTCATATGGTATCTATGACCATGTAGTAAGTAGTCAGCTGACCTCAATTACGTTAATTAGATAACAAGTTCTGCATAAAAGAACTCAACAACAACAAGTCAGGTCGACATCATAAGTATCTAACGATTTCTTTCAACGTGGAGATATCTTCCACAGAGTTTATTTCACCTGTCGTCAGGCGATTTAATTACCAATTTAAGGTCAAATTTGGGACAAAAATAGGCTCCTCTATCAGCCAAGACTCCATTTAGCATCAAACCCATTAAATAAATAGAATAATTTTTCGTTAATCTAATCAGAATCTACAGCACACATCACAGTCTTGAGGGGTGAAAGTGATATTTGAATACAAATTTGCTCGACTCCCCCGTAAAGGAATAATGATGACCAACTAATGAATTTTTTGGTTTAAGAAAAATAACATAATTGGAATTTATTTGTGTTTAGTCGTGTTGTCTTTTGAACAAGATGGCCCGTAACCCCTTTACTGTCAAGTAAGTGCCATGAACTTAAGTAATAATGCCTGAAATCAGTCAAGTTTGGCACTCCTTATATTAACGAGATGCATAGACGCTTGAATTTGTAGTATATGGTATATGAGACTATTGGCGCCAGCAACTCGCGTTGCCACTTCATTATATTCACGAGTCTATGAATCTTAATGTTGATAGTAAGTCAGTGGAGGTGAACAGACTTTAGTCATGACTGTATAGCTTCAGTGATTAGCAGATTGGCAGGCATCATAAAGGTTTCCAGCATGCGTTCTTCCGTGTGACCTTTAATGATAATGATAATGATAATAACAATAATAATAACAACAACAATAATAACAATGATAATAATAACAATGATAATGATAAATATAAAATAATAATGGTAGTAGTAGTAATGATAATATTAATAAAAGTAATAATAGCCAGGATAATAACCTTAATAGCAACAATAATACCAATACTAAAAGCAATGGCAATAATAATAATAGGAATAATATTAACATTGAGTTAAGGACAACCTACTGCAGGTCGAGGACAAGATGTCAGGAGGAAGAGGAGGGGGAGGAGGAGGAGTTGGAGGAGGATGAGGATGAGGAAGAGGTTCATTCAGGTTCTTCGGTCCTCGAGGACCTTAGATCCTTGAAGTCCTTCTTGGGGTTCAGGTGATGTCGGTAGGATACGTTAAGTGCCCCCTTACACTACAATACTTTTAAAACTTTGCACTTTATTACATAATAAACGTCAGATGAAGATTCAGACAAACTTATGAATATTTGATAAGGCTGGACGAGCATGATCCTGCCCCTCTTTCTCCTCTTCCTCCTCCTCGTTCTCCTCCTCCTCCTCCTCCTCCTCTTCCTCCTCCTCCTCCTCGAATCCTCCTCCCAACACGTCTTCTCCATCAAACCAGAAGCTCCCTTAGCTCCACCGTCCCCCTCCCTCGAGTTGGAGCAATTCTCTCTTACTCTTCCCTCTCCCTCCGACTCTCCCACTCTCTCCCTCTCTCTCTTTCTCTCTATCTCTCTCTCTCTCTCTTTCTCTGTATGTATGTATATATATATATATATATATATATATATATATGTGTGTGTGTGTGTGTACATACATATATACATATATATATACATATATATATATATATATATATATACATATATATACTATGATAAAGTAGTAGCCTCTATCTGTCTGTCTGTCTGTTTGTTTGTTCACGAACTCCTCCTAGGGTTTTGGAGATAGACCCCCATAACCATATATATTCTGATACCCTATCCCTCCAGGTACTTGGATAACTATATTTCATTTAAAAAATTACTTTGGTTAGGGTTAAGGGTTAAAGTTAGGTGGGGTATGGATAGGTGAGTGATTACTCACGAACTACTCCTAGGTTTTTGCAGATAGACCCCTATAACCATACTAGCCAAATTACCCGCGCGTTGCTGCGGGCAAATGATGATCATTTTAATTTTGATAGAATTTGTGGAGAAAAGTTACACGTATCAATATAACTCAATGGAAAATGTAACACGAATAAAATGTTATGAAAGTAAGAAAGAAATCACTTTGAGGAGGGAGACACCCTTTGGAAATAAAATATATTCGGACGTAAGAGAATAATTGAACTAACCTTTTATTATCTTTGAACTCGATTTTATTACCACCCGCGAAAAAGTAGAATAAAAATAACCAATATTCAAACATTTGGTAAAATCATACAATTATTTTACATTTACATGCTTTATCCTTACAAAGGCTACCATAGTTTGTGGCAACATTAATTTCACAAATATAAATAATATTTATGAACACATACAATGGTTTTTTTAATCATAGTAATTTTTATCACAAAAATGACAATCGTGTTAAGGGGACACTACAGTAGTGGCGTGTTACCACACCATACCCCTTTAACCCTTTAATCCTTAACCCTAGCCAAAATAATATTTTTTTTTGGAAATGAAATATAGTTATCCAAGAACCTGGAGGGATAGGGTATCAGAATGTGTATGGTTATGGGGGGTCTTTCTCTAAAACCTTAGGAGGAGTTCGTGAACCAACAAACAAACAGAGAGGCAGACAAACAGACAAAAACTACTACGTTCTTATAGTAGATATATTCTGAAACCTTTTAACCCAAGGTACTTTGATAATTATATTTCGTTTGCCTGTCTGTCTGTTTGTTTGTTTGCTCACGAACTCCTTCTAGGGTTTTGGAGATAGATCCCCATAACCATACATATTTTGATACCTTATCATTCCAGGTACTTGGTTAACTATATATCATTTAAAAGAATATATTTTTGTTAAGGTTAAGGGTTAAAGTTAGGTGGGGTGTGGTTAGGTCAGTGATTATTCACGAACACCTCCTAGGCTTTTGCAGATAGACCCCTATAACAATATATATTCTGAAACCTTATAACAAAAGGTACTTGGATTACTATTTTTTACTTGTTTGTCTGTCTGTCTCTCTGTTTATTTGTTTGTTCACGAAATCCTCCTAGGGTTTTGGAGATAGACCCCCATAACCATATATATTCTGATACCCTATCACTTCAGGTACTTGGATAACTATATTTAATTTCCAGAAAAAATATTTTGGTTAGGGTTCAGGGTTAAAGTTAGGTGGTTATGATTAGGTTAATGATTATTCACGAACTCCTAGGTTTTTGCAGATAGACCCTTATAACCATATATATTCTGAAACCTTATAACCCAAGGTACTTGGATAACTATCTTTCATTTGTATCTACTATAATAAAGTAGTAGCCTCTGTCTGTCTGTCTGTCTGTTCACGAACTCCCCCCAAAACCATATATATTCACCATAACCCAGGCTACTTGGATAATGGCGTCTCCCTCTTTAATTAGATTTTTTTCTTACTTTCTTGACGTTTTATTTTTGTTACTTTTTCCATTGATTTATATTGATACGTGTAACTTTTCTCCACAAATTCTATCAAAATTCAAATGATCATCATTTCCCCGCAGCAACGAGCTGGTAATTTGGCTAGTGTATATATATATATAATATATATATATATATATATATATATATATATATATATATATTTACATACATATACATACATTATACACACACACACACACACACACACACACACACACACACACACACACACACACACACACACACACACACACACACACACACACACATATATACATATATATATATATATATATATATATATATATGCTTGTAACCACGAGAAAATAAAGATCGGAATACTAAACGTTTTCGTCTATTAAGACATTTTCAAAGTACTTTGAAAATGTCTTAATAGACGAAAACGTGTAGTATTCCGATCTTTATTTTCCTCGTGGTTACATGCATAAATCTTTAGTCTCGTGTTGTATGTGTGTACTGTGTGCATATGTGTGTGTGTGTGTATACATATATATGTGTGTGTGTGTGTGTGTGTGTGTGTGTGTGTGTGTGTGTGTGTGTGTTTGTGTGTGTGTGTGTAATTGTGTGCGTGTGTCCGCGTGCGTGTGTGTGTAATTGTATATGTGTGTGATTTTGTGTGTGTGTGTGTGTGTGTGTGTGTGTGTGTGTGTGTGTGTGTGTGTGTGTGTGTGTGTGTGTGTGTGTGTGTGTGTGTGTGTGTGTGTGTGTGTGTGTGTGTGTGTGTGTGTGTGTGTGTGTGTGTGTGTGTGTGTGTGTGTGTATGTGTGTTCTAATCATATACCAAAATTTCCTCTCTTCCTATAAGGGACGTAGCCAGCCAAGGTATGCAAATTGCACATACCTATCCTGTTCTCATTCGTCACCCATATGTTTCTCTTCTATTTTAGCTTCTCGTGGATGAATGACCATCTCTGACTCTCGCCTGACTTTCCTGGTCAAAATTAACGCAGTAAGACACAGCACATCCACAGGAGGTCCAGCCGCTTCATTTACATGGTGACCCTCCTCCCTTGTTCCCTTATGCGAAAATAGAAAAGATGAGGAGAAATCCCGTTTGACCCGAAAGGAATTCCTTCTCGTCGCGACATCTGAAGGTGTATCTTGGCACTTGAGGGTGGCAGGGCCTCTGGGAGCTTCTGAAGGCTTCTGGAACTTCGGGAGCTTCTGAGGTCTCACCCGTCCAGGAGAACTGGATGTTCTTGGCCTTGAGATGTGGTGTGGTACTTCAGTACCTCTGAAGTGAATAAAACCTCTTAGCGGGAAGTTAACTAATGTGTACAGTACCACCCGGTGTATAAGGAGAGTGGCAGATAAAGTGAGAGGGAAATTAACAGCTGTTTGGGAAGAATTTGCTGTTTCTTTAAGCATTTCATTATCTTCACAGTTCCACCCGGTATCTAAGGAGAGTAGTGGATAAGGTGAGAGGAAAATTAACAGCTGTTTGGGAAGAATTTGCAGTTGCTTTAAGCATTTCATTATCTTCATCTGATTTCTAGGAGCTTTGAAACGTTCATATTCCATTGTTCTTTATCGTTGTCTCTCTTGTGTCTTTGAGGAAGCGTCGAAATCGTGCCGATCTCATATCTTCCTAGTCGCAAGTCAGAGTCCGGCACTTCTCTCCGATTCCTAGCAGTAATCTGTCCCAAACAGTCCTATAAGCTCAGAAGGCAAAGATGACGGCTTTGGCCGCTGCTACTCAGCGTCTCTTGGCGTAGGCTCCTCTCCTTTATCTTCCTTTTCCTCCTTTTCCACCTTCTCCCATTCCTCCTTGTCTTCCTCTCCCTCCACTTTCGACTCCTCCTCCATTTCTTCCTCTTCCTCCTCCCTCTCCACATGTTTCGCTCATAAAAAACATTATTGTTATGAACTTAACTATCTCACTAATTTTTACCATTTTATCGTTAGTCAAAATAAAAACTAATAAATCGTTGGGTAGGGGGTCAAAATCTTTCGACTTGGTATTTGTAATTAATTCTAATCTCATTATCACCACAATCTTAGATAACTGAGGAACGAACACAATACAGAGTGGATTAAAACTGACATGATCAAGCCCTGTAACATTTTTAATACCAATCTATAATATATATATATATATATATATTTTTTTTTTCTTTTTTTTTTTAGTAGATGAGGACCTACTGGGTGTTCCGATCTGAGATCGATCGCAATGAGCGATGCTCATCGCTCCGCTGGCTCACTCGTGGCAGGTTTTGAAGGAAAGACCAGAGTAGATGGAGCTTGGTGGTCGCCGTGAAGAAGCGGATCAGTTGTCCGACGACAGTAAAAAGCGGACCTTATATCAAGACAATGAACAAATCGGGGTTAAGTTTAAGGGTTAGGATCGGGTTTGAGCTAATCCTTTGAGATTAGGTGGTGGGTTAGGATTGGGTTGGATCTAAGCCCTTGAGGTTAAGTGGTGGGTTAGGATCGGGTTGGATCTTACCCCTTGAGATTAGGTGGTGGGTTAGGATTGGGTAGGATCTAACTCTTTGAGATTAGGTGATGGGTTCTCTTGCGTAGATAAACAAAATATTTACAAAGGATTACAAAGGCTGAGTATGCCGACAGGAGACCTTTTGATCCATAACTAGGTCGGATACGAAAAAATATATATGATAATCATAGATAAAAATTAATGAATAAATAAAATAAATAGAAATTATGATAACATATATAATACTAAATAAAATAAATAGATGCATAGGTATACTTAAATAATAAACAAACAGGTAAATAGTAAATAATAATCAATTGACAGATACATTATATTAAATGAAAAACAAGCAAACAATAATAAACAAACAGACAAATAATAACAAACAAACTTTAATATAAAATAAATGGCAGGCATTACAGCATCTTGCTTAGGTGTTTATCCAAACGAATCTTAAAGATTCGAACTGAACTACATTGCACTGTTTCTGCAGGAAGTTTATTCCATTCATTAACTACACGGTTG
>NC_134800.1:40679687-40682187 GCF_046742065.1 Oratosquilla oratoria
AATGAAATTTAACACAAATAAATGCAAGGTGATGCATATAGGTAAAAATAACAGTATGTACGATTACAAGTTATTTAGAATTTTATTAACAAAAGTGGATATTGAAAAGGATCTCGGCGTAAACATCAGTAAGGATCTCAAATCATCCAAGCAGTGTATTTCAGCCTCTGAGAAAGTAAATAAGATTCTAGGACTGATTGCGCGATCTTTTGACTTCAAAAGTCCATCACTCATTAACAAGCTATTATTATTATTATTATCATTATTATTATTATTATTATTATTATTATTATTATTATTATTATTATTATTATTATTATTATTATTATTATTATTATTATTATTATTATTATTATTATTATTATTATTATTATTATTATTATTATTATTATTATTATTATTATTATTATTATTATTATTATTATTATTATTATTATTATTATTATTATTATTATTATTATTATTATTATTATTATCATTATTATTTTATTATTATTATTATTATTATTATTATTATTATTATTATTATTATTATTATTATTATTATTATTATTATTATTATTATTATTATTATTATTATTATTATCATTATTATTATATTATTATTATTATTATGATTATCATTATTATTTTCATTTTTAATATTATCATCATCATCATCATATCATCATCATCATCATCATTATCATTATTATTATTATTATTATTATTATTATTATTACTATTATTATTATTATTATTATTATTATTATTATTATTATTATTATTATTATCATTATTATTATCATTATTATTATTATTATTATTATTATTATTATTATTATTATTATTTATTATTATTATTATTATTATTATTATTATTATTATTATTATTATTATTATTATTATTATTATTATTATTATTATTATTATTATTATTGTATTATTATTATTATTATTATTATTATTATTATTATTATTATTATTATTATTATTATTATTATTATTATTATTATTATTATTATTATTATTATTATTATTATTATTATTATTATTATTATTATTATTATTATTATTATTATTATTATTATTATTATTATTATTATTATTATTATTATTATTATTATTATTATTATTATTATTATTATTATTATTATTATTATTATTATTATTATTATTATTATTATTATTATTATCATTATTATTATTATTATTATTATTATTATTATTATTATTATTATTATTATTATTATTATTATTATTATTATTATTATTATTACTATTATTATTATCGTTACTATTATTATTATCATCATTATTATTATTATTATTATTATTATTATTATTATTATTATTATTATTATTATTACTATTATTATTATTATTATTACAATTATTATTACTATTATTATTTTTATCCTTAATATCATTATTATTATTATTATTATTATTATTATTTTCATTATTATTAATATTATTATTATTACTATTATCATTATTATGTTATTATTTTTTAAAGCACTAGCATGTTACAATATACTAAAAGATAAGAAAAAATCGAAACAAACATAAAGAGATTATCAATAACATGTACCGGTAGCATGACCACTCGGAAGCATGGAATGTCACCGGCATGACTTGCCGACAGCATAGAGTTAGCAGCATAAAATGTTAGTGACGTGAAGTACTAACATGAAAAGGATTTGGTAGCATGAAGAACCAGTAGCATAATTCACTGTTAGCATAATTCGTTGGCACCATATTGTGCCTGGAGCACGAAGCATTAGCAATATGAAGCACAGGTGGAATGACACGTCAGCATTATGCATAGCCAACATGATGATGAATCGGCAGCATGGTGGATCAACAGGATGATACATTAGCAATAATAAGCATCAGTACGATTCATCAACAATGTGACAATTCAGCAGCATGAAGCATTAGCAGTATGTCGCAACATTAGCATGACGCATGGCAACATAATACGTCTTCAGTATAAAGCATTGATGATATGAGACATCACTGGCAAAACAAATTGACAGCATAACACATCGTCAGCATAACGCGTCGTTAGTATAAAGCATGGTCAGCATAACATATCAAAATAATACATTGACAACATAACACATTGTCAGCCAAACATACTGACAGCATGATAAAAGACACACCAGCATAACGTATTAGCAGCATGCATGTCAGCAGAACGCGTGAACAGCATGTAGCGTCCGCGGGCGTCCTGAATGTCAATAAAAACGCAATTATATGAAATCAGAAACTGGTAAATGAACATCTGTTTCTCCGGATGTCTCGCTTGTATATACATACACACCAACTACCCTTCCTAGCCCTCTCTCCGACCACTGTCACCCTACTCATTGCCCCTGGAAGGTTCTAAAGTTTCTTCACTCCGTTCTTCCTCCCTTCGCGAATTCTCAAAATCCGTGTGATTCCCCTTCATGTTTCTCCCGAATTCCTCCACACTGCCAAAAAGGTTAAAGAAAAATATGATAATTTAGATGTT
>NC_134800.1:40709687-40714687 GCF_046742065.1 Oratosquilla oratoria
GAGGAGAGGGAGAGAGGAAGGGAAGAAGGGAGGAAGGGAGGGAGGGAGAGAGGAAGGGAGGAATGGAAGAAGGGAGGGGGAGGAAGGGAGAGAAGAAGTGTGGAAGGAGGGAAGAAGGGAGAGAGGAAGGGAAGAATGGAAGAGGGGAGGGAAGGAGGGAGGGAAAAAGGAAAGAAGGGTAGAAGGGAAGGAGGAAGAGAGGAAAGGAGGAAGGAAGAGAAGGAGTTCGAGAGGGAGGGAGAGAGAAAGGCAAAGTTGGAGAGAAAGAGGAAAGTAAGTTTTCTTTTATTTGTGAAATTATTTTTTGTCTGGATTTTTATTTATTTATTTATTTATTTATTTATTTCTTTCTTTATTTCTTTATTTATTTATTTATTTATTTATTTATTTATTTATTTTTTTTTTTACTTATGTTGGTGTCATTATTACAATTTATTACCATTGTTATTGATACTTTCGGTTTGAATTGTCACCATATGTGTCTTCGTTGTCGTCGTCATTATCATTATTACCACTGTGACCCCACCGCACCGCTTAAAGCAAATAGAAAAGTATGTTGATAAATAAATTAATAGGTAAACAAATATATATATATACATATTAATATATATATACATATATATATGTATATATATAATATACATATATATATATGTATATGCATATATATATATATATATATATATATATATATATATATATATATATATGTAGATAGATAGATGGATAGAAAGGTAGATTGATAAATGAATAATGAAATGAATAAGTTTATAAATAAATCAATAAATACACAGATAAATAGATAAAGAAATAAGATAGATAAAATTATAGATAAATAGATAAATAAATGAATAATTAAATGAATAAATATATAGATAAACAAATGAATGAATAAATGAATTGATAAATAGATAAATGAATAAGTGAATAATATATATATATATATATATATAGTGTGTGTATGTATATATATGTATATATGTATATATATATATATATATGTATATATATAGTGTGTGTATGTATATATATATAATATATATATATATATACAGATATATATATATATATATATATATATATATATATATATATATGTATGTATATATATAAATAGATGAATAAGCAAATGAAATATTAGATAGTCCTAAATAAGCAAATAAGTGAACGAATGAATAGATGAATAAATAAATAATAAATAAATAAATGAATAAATACGTAAATAAATAAATGCATACATATATAAAATGTGTGCCCACCACTCGCCGGTATGAATTGGTATGACCATTTCTTCAGATGGTATGTGGTAGGATCTTGTAACAGATTACGGATGGTATGAGGTATGCGGTGGGCTCTGGCGGCCAATGTGCTGTATGGCATGTAATTCTTAGAGGCATGTGTGGACGGTGCCCCCTCCCTCCCTCCCTCCCACACTCTCCCCCTCACCCTCTCCCCCTTTCCCCCTCCTCCTCCCCACGACCCTCTCACCCCCTACCACCCTAATCCTCTGGCATAGTATGCTCTAGTATGTAACACCGATTCTGAGGTACTACTTGGTTACCTGGTTACTCAGTTACTTGTAATACCCCGACTGCGGCTCTGGCTGAAGCTAGGCGCCTCCTGGCGTGACACACTTGCTGAGTACCATGTTGGCCTCGGTCGTGTTTCGCAATCCGTGTTTCCGTGTTCGAGTCCAGCGGTGACTTGTTACTTCTCTCCTCTCCTGATGTCCAAGCCCTTAGGGCAAAGGAGTCAGTCGTGGTCATTAACTTCCTTCCTGTGTCAACTCCATCCTCCTCCTCCTCCTCCTCGTCCTCCTTATATCTCCTCCTCATCATGATCTTCCTCCTCCTCCCCCTCCTCTTTCTCTCTTTTATCCTCCTGCTTCCCTTCCAAGCTTTGTTTCCCATTCTCCTCCTTCTCTTCCACCTCCTCCTCCTCCTCTTCTTCTACCTCCACCTTTCTCACTTCCCATACGTTTACATTAGTAAGGTAAAAATAAATCAATAAATAAAAAAACTATCGCTATAACTACAAATCCATCAAAAGACTACCCAGTAAACCTGAGTAAGGTAAAAGACCTTTTTACCCCTTAGACATACCTCTAATCTGAATACAATAACCAGAACAGAGTATATAAGGTTAAGTCTTTGTAATGAAGGACTTCACCCAGAATATGTTCACCTGACGACCAGCCAGACTGAAGTGAGTCAAGGAATGATGTGGTCTGGGTTACGGCGGTGTCGCCTTACGTGATCAAAGATTCCCCGGCGCAGGTAGACCACCCGAGTCTCAAATTTCGCGTCCATGTGATGCGCGTAGACTCACGTATCCCTCGGAGATAAGAATAAATAGATAAGTACGTAAATGAATAGATAATTACGGAGATAAATATGTAAATGAATATATAAGTAAATAAATAGATAAATAAATAGATAAGTAAATAGATAAATGAATATATAAATAAGTTAATTCGCTGATTAATTTATGAATAAATTAACAAATAGATAAGTAAATGAATAAATAAATGAATAAATAATTAGATAAGTAAATAAGTAAGCAAATGAATAAACGAATAATACATAAATAAATAAATGAACAAATGAATAAATAAATAAATAAATAAGTAAATGAATTAATAAATATATAAATAAAGAAATAAATAGATATGTGAATTAATAAGAAATAATTAATTGAATTATTTAACAAATAAATATGTTAATAAATAAGCGAATAGATAAATAAACAACCAACTAAATTAATGAATGAATAGATAGATAGATTCCCCCATCGACTTGTTACGTCCACTGACCTCACCCAGTAGAGCAATCACCAGATGACCTCACCCAGTGGAGCAATCTTCAGTCAGCTACCAAGGTACCATACCTTGTATATTTATGTCCACCATTGCTCACTTGGTATGAAGTGCTTGCTATTGGTACCTGGGCTATTAAGGAATGGAATAATATTTGTTTCACCTTGCATAGAAAGAGGTCAAACCCAAACTAACAAAATCGTCTTTCTAAAAAAATCTAATTAAGGGGTTCATTATGAGTTGTTTAAAATCGTTAGATATTATTTTAGATAAAATATTCCACTGTCCCACAGCATCTTCAAGAATTGATGGGAATTGATTGTTGGTCTTTTCAAAGTCCAGAGGCCCATTTTGAGCTAATGTGTAATTACACAAATCAGTTCAGAAGTACAATTGTGTGTTCAGTATCACGATCCTGTTGATTGTTTCACCCGAGGATTTAAGTACATAAGAATAAAGGCTACTACAAGAGACCACAAGGTCTACACTAGGCAGTTCCATGTCCGTTACCACATATCATACCTATCTATAAATTCATCTAACCTTCTTTTAAAACAAACAATAATTTCAGCTTTTATTGCATGGTTATTTGATCTATTCTATTTGTTAACCATTCTATTGGAAAACCAGTTTTTGACTGACACTAAACTAGGGGGTTAGCCAGGAAGAAATTCTTAAAATGCACCAGTATATGGTAATATATACCCATCCCAGCTTAATCTATTATTGAATGTTATTCTTTCTGCACTTATCACACCAAAAATGATATCTCGTCAAGACAAAATGGCCTTAATACAAGAGTAACAAACATTCTTTCGAACATAAAGGATGGCTTCTTGAGCTGTTTGCTATCAAGAGGGATTATACTCAAATCTGATCGAATCATTTGGCGCCAGACAGAATGAAAGGGAAAGGACTACAAGGTATAGAAGGGATCGAGTCATGTCTCTCACTTCACCACACTTTCTCTCCCTCACTCCCTCCATCCACCCCATCCCCACCCCCACCAGTCTTTCCTAATCTCCTCTCCTCCACCTTTTCTCAAAATATTCTGCGTCTTCCCTTTCTACTCCCTACAGACGATAAGACATTCTCTTCCCTTCCTCCTTCCCCCTTCCCCCTTCCCCTTCCTCCTTCCCCCGTCCCTCTTCCCTCTTCCCCCTTCTCCTTTCCCCCTTCCCCGGCCCCCCCTTCACCTTACCTTTCCACTTCCCCTTTCCCTTCTCCTTCCCCTTCCCATTCCCTCATCCCTTACACCCTCCCCCCTCCCCCTTCCCCTTCCCCCGTCCCCTTTCCTCTTTCTCTTCCCCCTTACCCTTCTCACTTCCCCCTTCCCCTTCCCCCTTCCCCCTTTTCGTTTTCCCCTTCCCCTTCCCTTTCCCCCTTTCCCTTCCCCCTTTCCCTTCCGCCTTCCCCCTTCCCTCTTCCCCATTCCCCCTTCCCCCTCGCTTTCCCCCTTCCCTCCTCTCCACAACGCTTTTACCCCTTTCAACATGCCTGTGATGACACCCATCTTGCCTCTTTCTCCATGAATCCACCATTTTAGAGGGACGACCTCTTTCCGCTTCCTTTCCTCTCTCCTCATCTTCTCCCTCAACCTCCTCCTCCTCCACCTACCTTACTCCTCCTCCTCATCCTCTTTCTCCTATTCTTCCACCTTTTCCTCCTCCTCTTCCTTCTTTTCCTCCACCTCCCTCTCCTAATTTCCTCCTCCCCATCTTACTCCTCTTCCTCCATCTCCTCCTCCACTTACCCTCCTCCTCCTCCTCTTCCTCCTCCTCCTCCCCCTTCCTCCTCTCCCGATTCCCAGTTATTTAAGTTCATTTTCTACTCGGGTTGGTTTCTTGTCTCAGACTTCATCTGAGACGAGGTCTGCTGCCTTCATCCCCGTCCGTCCCGTCTACCTGTCCCGCCCCGTCTACCTGCCCCGCCCCGTCTACCTGTCTTGCCCTGTCTATCTCCTCTCTCTGACACCGCCCTGTCTGTATCTGTCCCCTTTGAAGACTATTCTACCGTCTGTGCTTCCATCTGTCTATTCATGTATTTGGCCTTCCAATTCCTCTTCCTATTCTTCTTTGTCTTCTTCTTCCTATTCCTCTTCCTCGTCCTCTTCCTCTTTCTCTTCTTCTCCCTCTTACTCTTCATATTCCTCTTCTTCTTCCTTTTTCTCTTCTTCTTCCTATTC
>NC_134800.1:40729687-40737187 GCF_046742065.1 Oratosquilla oratoria
CAATCAAAGAGCGCTTCACGGTTCTTGTCGTTCCTTATGTATTCCACCATTCCTTGCATAACCTTCACACATCTGCAGACAATTTCTCTCCATTGCATTTATTACTCAGGTCTCTATCATAGACATAACAGTGGCCACATCTATTGCTTTACAAATCCTTTTCATTCCTTCTACTGATATCCTTTAGCTCTATGTCGCTATTTGGGTGACACTTCCTGCCATCCTCCCCTTTACTTCAGTCATTTGTCCAATATCTTTCAGCTTCCATTTTCGTGTGTCTTTGTTATTTTCCAATACTTCGTGGGTTTTGTGGTATCCGTGTGATGTCATTGCATGGCTTTTAGGAGCTCCTGTGTATCGGTGTCTAATCAGTCTTTGTTCTATATTACGTCTCCTTGACATTATACACATTCGATTTCTCCCCAAGCAGATGTATATCAGCACTGTGCCCTCCAGTCCAGGCAATGACCATTACCATACTTTTTGATGCATTAACTTTCAGTTTCTTCCTTCAACAAACTTTACCAATTATGTAATAAATTACTATTTACTGTGATATCTTTCAAATAATCAAATTCAGAAATTGCGGAACCTCAATCCTAGGGCCTTGCGATTAGGAATTCAACCAGCTACCATCTTGCCACACCGAGCGCTTTACGTGGTAGAGGCACGTTTTTCAGGTTGCGATTATCATTCAACGATGATGGTTCATGGGTCACTGATGATCACCAAACCATTGTCTAGACTCTAGACAATGGTTTGCTCTAGATTCTAGAGCATTAATTTTTTTTTTTTTTTTTTTTTTTTTAATTGGGTTATTTTGCTTCGAGCTACAAAGTACAAGGCTAATAGCTTTAACCGTTTACCCCAATATGCCAGGTATAATGCGCCTCACCCGCTATTGGCTGTGGGAGAATAATGTTATCTCACCGAGCAAAAAGGACCTTAAGACGGCAGCAGACGGGCCTCAGGATCATATGAAGCTGGGGTCAAGCTTCCTGACTGCCGGGTTTCATGACTCAAACCTTATCAAATTATGTTAACATCCCCTTCAAACCCTCCTCTACCACTGCTACCAGAATAATGTCATCTCACTATACAAGATTATTTGTCATACATTTTTCCCCATTTCTCTTCAGCCTATGATAACATTTGCATTCGTTTTATCTCAAACTGCAATTATATAAAGTTTAAACTGTCATTGGGACATCGCGCATTCCTGCCTTTATACATTTTTGTGACCTCCCATACTCTTTTCCTACCTACTCTATCATACACTTTCTCCAGATCCACAAAACACAATAATTATTTCCTTTTCTGGCGTGTTTTATCACTGAGATGTCTAAAGGTGGTGGCGCACTAGGCATTTGTCGCTAACATGCTACTTGCTTTTGCTCCTTTGGTTACGATCTTTTGTTTTTCAAGTTTCCAAATGCCAAATTACTCTTGCATCGTATAGTGAAAAGCTGTATGACGAACAAAGAGAAGTTAAATGAATGTTAGACACTTTGTTGTGATGTTCTTACGGAAGACTAGGATATCATAACCGATGTCGTTTCTACTCAAACGAAGTAGCTAAAGCAAGTAGCAGGGTAGCTTAGGGTGTTGTCACACCACTCACGAAAACTACACTTTTCCTCTCCTATCATCTCCATTGTTTTAGAGATTCTGAAGTAAAATTTATTTAGGATGGTTTCTGCATTAGACTTAGCTTTTTTTTTTTTTTTTGCCGTCATGAACTGCCACTGCGTGCTCTCTTCCATTTCTTCCTTTTCTCAGGTACTTTCTTTCTCTCGGAAGCTACATTATACACGCTTACTAAAGCCTTGCTGACACGAGGGGGGGGGGCTAGCTGCAAGTTAACTTACCCAGCAAGTAGGTGTTCACACTAGCATAGTTTGATGGTAAGTTTGCTCATTTTTCGTTGACACTGGGCAAGTAGAGGAGTAGTTTACAAGTCGCTAGCACTAGTAGCTACTAGTGTGAAAGAAGCTAGTATTCACTATATACCCCCCCCCTCTCCACATTGACTTCATCCACTCTCACTATTTTCCACACTTCTATTTCTCCTTCCACCACTCAGGATTTCAATTTCTTTTCTATCTTCATCCACTTTTAGCATTTTTGTTATTACTTTTGTACAGTCACTTCATCGTCTACCTTTTTTCATTTTATTCACCTGTTTCCAGAAGACTGTCTATATTCTCATTAGAATGATAAGATATCATTTGGTTTCGACATATGTCTTATCTTGTACTGTGCTAACTTTATTCTCATTCTTACATTACTTCAAGTTCAACCTACATTTCTTTATTTTACTTTAAATCCAGAGTTTATGTTTTCCTTTTTTTTCCATTTCCTCGCACCATTAATCGATCTTGGTGTCTTCTGTCACTAATAAAACGTTTGTAGTGTATGTGGGTCCCTGAGCTTTTAAAAAAAAAAATCTCGTCTAACTTTACTCATATTACATGAATCGGTAACCAGTTTCAAAATGACGTCACTATAAGATGACGTAATTGTCTCAAGATGACGTCACCGTTTGAAGATAACGCCACTGTCTCAAGATGAAGACATTGCTTCATGGTAGCGTCTTTCTTTCAAGATGACATCACTCCCTTGTTAACACTAAATACACTCAAATAAAGAAATGGAGAAACCACGCCAGGAGACTCTTAACTGATGCCAATTTTTTCACTTTTTCCCCTGTTCTGCTTTTGGACAGCCAGGCTAAGGGCAAAGACCATTGAGAACTAACATCGGATCATTGAAGGAATAAGGTTCACCAGTGTGCTATAGATAACTACGGTATAGGAACTGAACTCCTGCAACCTCGTCCAGCTCGCCGGAAGTCACAAAATGGTGGATTTGGCGGCGGGTGTTGGCGCAAACTCCCGCGGCGCGGCGAGCGGGTTCGGTCCCTGACACGCGGCAGCCGGACTTCGAGTGAGCCACGACTTGGGCTATTCCCTTCGTATGTCTTCACCCTTTTGGCCTGTTCACACTAGCGGTTTCAACCGATCGGAAACCGTGGCGGTACTGCATAGTGAAAGAAAAACTGCGTGGTAATGTGAACGCCTCTATCGATTACATTATCAATGAACCGCTCCTGTTCAGACCGCTAGTGACAAAAGGGCCTTACTCTGTCGGTCATCAGAGGGCTCAGCTATGCTTCCTTGTTGCAGTATTTCTTAAATGAAGGAACGACAGATTGTGCCATGTGATCCCTAATAATGATGGGTTCCTTTACGCTATACTTCAGTTCATTATGCATACATAAATACATACATACACATATATATATATATATATATATATATATATATATATATATATATATATATATACATTTTTAATCTACTTATATTTTTCCTATTTCCTTAATCATTTGTCATAATGATATTCATTCATTTCGTCATTTGATTATTTGCTTATACATTTATAAATATATTCACTAGTTACCTATTGACCTATTCATTATTTCTCATTACAATGATCTTTATATATCTCGGTCTATTTTCATAATTATTTGTACACTCATTTTTACTTATGCATTACTTTACGCCTTTATTTATTTAAATTATAAAATTTATTTTTCCAATATTACTTTCTATATTTGTTCATGGACTTATTTTTAAATTTATTGACCATTTATTTCTATTGTCATAGATATCCCTCCAACACACACACACACACACACACACACACACACACACACACACACACACACACACACACACACACACACACACACACACACACACACACACACACACACACACACACACACACACACACACACACACACACACATATGTATATATTTATATATATATATATATATATATATACATATATATACATATATATATATATACTTATATATTCATGTATATATGAATATATTTATATGTATATATATGTGTACATATATATATATATATATATATATATATATATGATCATGATAATATGGTTGAACGTCACACACTCCCCCCTTATCGGGAGGCTAGGACGGTGCCCCTCACAGAGGGCTTTGTAGCGTGGAATTTAATGAACCATGCCCTTGGTTCAACTTCGCTGGTGACAGGATTCGAACCGCCCTCACCTCGAACTTCGCCGCAAGTAACGACGCCCTAACCTAACTGAAGCTCCACAAAGTTTGTGCCAAGTTCGTGCCAAAGATCCTCTTCGACGACCAGAGGCAGTTTTGTGTGGAATGTTGCACAAATCAAAGCTGGTGACCACCTGGATGGCCGACAGGGGAATGAACGTGGTACAACACCCACCCTACAGCCCTGACCTAGTACCTTGCAATTTCCTCCTGTTCCCACGCATGAAAGACAGCCTCAGGGGAACCAGATTCCAGTCAACAGAGAAGCTGAAAGAGGCATCAGAAAGTTACCTGGAGGGAATACAGAAAAAGGATTTTGAGGAGGTCTTCCAGGATTAGGAGAGATGCATGCAGAAGTGTGTAGATGCGAGAGGCAATTATTTTGAAGGAGAAAAAGTTTTGTAAGCTTATGAAAATAACTAGTGTTTCTCCTGACATTTTCTCAGTACTTATTTAACATACCTTGTATTTCTATATATATATATATATATATATATATATACATATGTATATATATATATATACACACATATATATATGTATAAATACATATGTATATATATATATATACACACAAATATATATGTATAAATACATATATATATATACATATATATATATATGTATTTATACATATATATATACATTCATATAAATATATATATATTATATATATATATATATATCTATAATATATGCATATATATATATATGTATATACAAATATATATATATATGAATATATGTATATATATATATACATGTATATATATTTATGTATATATATATATGTATACATATATGTATATATATATATGTGTATATATATATATATACTGTACATGTATATACATATATATATACATATTTATATATTTATATATATATATATATATATATATATACATATATACATATATGGATGATGCTATGATATAATGCATGAGAGGGAGTGTGTTGGAGACGGGGTGAAGGTGTGTGTATGAAAAACAATTTGACGCAGCCCTAAGGGATTTCTCCCTGTGTTCTCTTCATCTGCATGAAAGGACGGAGAAGTGGTTTTGCTGTGGATATGCTGTGCCTTGCGACATTGCTTCTAACCCAGGGTAGTAGACAAAATGCAGGGGTGACCTGTCATCAAGGAGGAACCATGTTAAAGGGGAGAAAGATGAAGTGAAAGGAAGTTGAGTATATTGGGGTGGAATGGGTAGGAACGAGTTTTATGCCTTTGTTTTTGGCTACCTATCTTATAAGGAGGAAAAGTCTTTGGTATATGACTGTAAATATAGATATATATATATATATATATATATATATATATATATATATATATATATGTATATGTATATGTATATATATATATACATATATATACATATATATATATATATATATATATGCATATGTATATATATATATGTGTGTATAAATATATACATATGTATATATATACTGTATGTATATATATATGTGTGTATAAATATATACATATGTATATATACTGTATGTATATATATATATATATATATATATATATGTCTGTGTGTGTGTGTTTGTGTGTGTGTGTGTGTGTGTGTGTGTGTGTGTGTGTGTGTGTGTGTGTGTGCGCTTTTATATGTGTGTGTGTACTGTGTGTGTGTGTGCGTGTGTATGTGTGTGTGTGTGTGGATGGGTGGGTGTGTGTGTGTGTGTGTGTGTGTGTGTGTGTGTGTGTGTGTGTGTGTGTATGTGTGTGTGTGTGTGTGTGTGTGTGTGTGTGTGTGTGTGTGTGTGTGTGTGTGTGTGTGTGTGTGTGTGTGTGTGTGTGTGTGTGTGTGTGTGTGTGTGTGAGTGTATGTGTCTGTGTCCGTGTGTGTATGTGTATTTTATATATATATATATATATATATATATATATATATATATATATATATATATATTGCAGAAAAAATACTGGTAAATAAGAAACGTAGTCCGAACGTTTTCGTCTATTTAAGACATCATCAAGGGAATACAGTAAAGGAGATACAGACAGTATATATACAGAAGTAAAAATATTTTAGGGAACACGGAAAGATGTGTCACACAAGCCTGAGAAAATTACCAACAGCCCTCAGGTCACAGATGGACCAAATGTCTGGGCAGGAAAACATGTAACAATTTTCTTTGAAATAAAATCATCAAGCCCGTACATACCTAGGCTTAGATTGATATTTTGATCAAAAGTTTTTTTTATGTGGCTTAATTCAATTATGCTCCTTTCAGTAAAGGAATTACAAGAGGTTATTTTAAATAGACGAAAACGTTCGGACTACGTTTCCTATTTACCAGTGTTTTTTTCTGCAAATTATATTCACGTGCCATTTGTGAAATATTACAATATATATACATATATATATATATATATATATATATATATATATATATATTTATATATATACTGCTTTTTTGTGTTTGTATGAATGTGTGTGTGCGCGCGCGCACGCGCGCGCATGTGTGTGTATGTGTGTGCGTGTGCGTGTGAGTGTGTGTGTGTGTGTGTGTGTGTGTGTGTGTGTGTGTGTGTGTGTGTGTGTGTGTGTGTGTTTGTGTGTGTGTGTGTGTGTGTGTGTGTGTGTTTGTGTGTGTGTGTGTGTGTGTGTGTGTGTGTGTGTGTGTGTGTGTGTGTGCATTTATGTATGTATATATATATAAACTGGTTATATGTGTGTGTGAATGTGTGTGTGTTTGCGTGTGTGTATTTACCTAGTTGTATTTTGCGGGAGAAGAGCTATGCTCGTAGAGACCCGCAGTTTAATCTTTCCACATCCAGTTCTTTCTTAAAGTAATGTATAGTTTTAGCACTCAACGTTATCTCTTTCAATTTATTCAATGTATCTATTATTCTGTGTGGAAAGATGTTTTTTTCAGATCTCTTCTGCAACTGTCCATCTTAAGTTACTTCTTGTGTCCTCTTGTATTTCTTCTGTCCTATTTAAGTAGATTATCCCTATCAAGGATTTCCATCCCTTTCATAATTCTATAGATGGATATCAAATCGCCTCTCTCTTCTTTGCTCCAGAGTTATCAAGTTTAGTTTGTCCAATCTTTGTTCGTTTGTCAACTTGCTAAGTGTTGGTGCCATCTTTGTCAATGCTCTTTGAATTCTTTCTAGTTTCTTTATGTTTTTTATTGTACTGGGTGTCCATAGTGACGATGCATACTTCAATTTTGGTCTTATCAGTGTAACTAGTATTCTCTTTACCATTTCCTCGTCCATGTAGTCAAAAGAAACTTTCATTGATCTTTTTAAATTGTAGGTTTCTCCAACTATTTTCTTTATATGTTTGTCTGGTGTCATGTCATTTGAAATAATTACTCCTAGGTCTCGTTCTGAGTTTTCTTATGTAACTTCCTTTGTTCCAATT
>NC_134800.1:40744687-40757187 GCF_046742065.1 Oratosquilla oratoria
TACTACCTGGTATCCTATTTAGGTAAGCGCGTTGGTACTGTAGGTTCGGTTAAAATCACCAGTTTCATACATTAGCTCGAAGTAAAACAGCCCCATCATTCAAAAACAAAGAATTTGTGCTCAAGACAATCGTTTGGTGATCATCGTTGAGCCATGAACGATCATCGTTGAGCCATGAACGATCATCGTTGAGCAATGATAATTAAGCACCCTGAACAAAGCGTACCTTTAATCTGGTTCAAAGATGGTAAAGAAAACTCAGACATAGGCATTGGCAAGAAGGAAGCAGGGTCTTATCTGACGCTCCGCCTCCTTGGTTGGAGGATCAACTTTAATGCCTTTTTTATGGCTAAGGGAAGGTCTCATGGTCGATAAGAAGCTGTCAGTTTTCTGCAACAATAATCCCCTGAGCAGCATCAGCATAATGATTATCTACGATGTTCATCTCAAGGCGAACATTTGTTTTGTTTTGTTTTGTTTGTTTATTTATTGATTTACTTATCTTATTTATTCATATGCTTGTTTATTTCCCTGTTCATCTGTGTGTTTACCTAATAAGTTATCTATTCAATGATTCACTTATCTATTAATTAATTTATCTATATATTTATTAATTTATTTGTTTATTGATCTTATTTATTCATTCTTCTATTTATTTATCTGTTTGTTTATTTAATTGTTTATTTATATAGATGTTTATTCATTCAATTATCTATTTATTTATTTATTTAGATATCTATTCTTTCATTTTTGCAGTGGGTGCATCTAAGTAAGTGAATTTCTTTGTTGGAAAGATAAAGTTTTATTTACACACATTTTTTTCTAGCCACAATATCAGTTCATTATTATGACCATCACCATAACCACGACTATCACCATCATCGTCATCATCAAGATGGTCATCGCCATCACCGTCATCATCAGCATCTTCATCATCACCATCACCGTCACCATTACCATCGCCACCATCACCATCGCCATCATCACCATCACCGTCAACATCACCATCACAATCATCACCAACACTATTACCATTACCATAACTATCAGCATCATCGCCTTCACCATCAGCCTAAACTGTCACATCGAACTTCTCTCTTCCCTCCTCATCCTTCTTCCTTCCTCTCGTCTTCTTCCTCCCCTTCTCCCCCTTTCTCCATCCCCCCTCCCCACCTTCCGCTTCCACACCACCCCCTCCAATCTCCCTCCCTCCTCCCCTCCCACCTCCATCATCCGGGCTTTGCTGCCACGCTCTAGGACGGTCAAGCTCCCAATCAGCTGACAGGTGTCAATGAGCGCCATCTCCCGCTGCTAATTCGAAGCTTTGATCGTCTTCTATCCGCTGTTACACAACGAGGCTTCGAAGTCGGTGTGCAGCCCCTAAGCTGCAAGAGTGGTATGTCGATATACCTCAAAGGTATACTTCAGGGTACAACGGCAGTTGAATAAAATCGTTAGGCTTTAAGCTACATTTTGCTCTGTGCGATTATCGCTCAACGATGATCGTTCATGGCTCAACGATGATCGTTAAACGATTGTCTAGAGCACTAATTCTTTGTTTTTGAATGATGGGGGTCTGGTAGGTTGACAATCGTACCAAGAAAAACTTAACATTAGATAGACCCAAAGCCACTAAAAGAATTAGTTTATGCATGTTAGGTGGAATAACTGAATAAAATAGTCTGGCGACAGCTGGAATGAAAAGAGAAAGTACCAACAGGGACGTAGGGAAGGAATCGAGATTAGTCGTCTTTGGCATCCTATAGAATGTTTTACAAAGGATTACAAAGGCGGAGCATGCCGACAGGAGACCTTTTGGTCCATATCTAGGTCGGATGCGAAAAAAAATCATATTAATAATAAAACAATAAATAAAAACTATAATAATGTAAATAACAAATAAAATACATAAATAAATGCATAGGTATAGTTAAATAATAAACAAACAGGTAAATAGTAAATAATAATAAATTGACATATAACTAATAATAAATGAAAATCAGACAGACAAATGATAACAAAACAAAAACAAATAATATAAAATATTTTGCTCATTGAGAATATACATTAGCTTACCACAGCCAATGGTGGGTGACGCGCATCCTCCTACCTGGTATCATACTTGGGTAAGCGCGTCGGTAGGGTCATTAAAAATGACCAGCTTCGTGCTTTGCGGCTCAAAGCAAAACAACCATATTCAAAAACAAAGAATTAGTGTTCTAGACATTAAGTTGACGATCATCATTGAGCCATGAACGATCATCGTTGAGCGATAATCGTATCTTTAGCTAATGGGGGAGTGCCAGGAGATGAATAAAATCGCCTGACGACAGATTAAGTAAATATAAATGTGCCACTTGACATAGAAAGGGTTAATCAAAGCTTAATGGAGCTCCTTACGTACAGAAAGAAGCTGACTAAAATAACCTTACAACAGTTTTGATAAATAGTAAGGAAGGGAGTCATCAAAATGACTATGATTCCCAAAGCTTCCGTGATACAGATGTGGTGGAACTGTGGTAGAACTGTGGTAGAGTGTTGTAGGGGTGTGGTACACCTGTGGTAGGTCTGTGGTGAAACTGTGGTAGGTCTGTGGTGAAACTGTGGTAGAACTGTGGCAGAACTGTGGTAGAGTGTTGTAGGGGTGTGGTACACCTGTGGTAGGTCTGTGGTGAAACTGTGGTAGAACTGTGGCAGAACTGTGGTAGAGTGTTGTAGGGGTGTGGTACACCTGTGGTAGGTCTGTGGTGAAACTGTGGTAGGTCTGTGGTGAAACTGTGGTAGGTCTGTGGTGAAACTGTGGTAGAACTGTGGCAGAACTGTGGTAGAGTGTTGTAGGGGTGTGGTACACCTGTGGTAGGTCTGTGGTGAAACTGTGGTAGGTCTGTGGTGAAACTGTGGTAGAACTGTGGCAGAACTGTGGTAGAGTGTTGTAGGGGTGTGGTACACCTGTGGTAGGTCTGTGGTGAAACTGTGGTAGGTCTGTGGTGAAACTGTGGTAGAACTGTGGCAGAACTGTGGTAGAGTGTTGTAGGGGTGTGGTACACCTGTGGTAGGTCTGTGGTGAAACTGTGGTAGGTCTGTGGTGAAACTGTGGTAGAACTGGTAGGTCTGTAGTAGAAATGTGGTAGAGCTTTGGTAGGGCTATGGTAGAGCTGTGTTAGGTCTGAGGTAGAACTATGGCAAAATTGTGGTAGAACTGTGGTAGAGCTGTGGCAGAACTTCGGTAGAATTGTGGTACAGTTACAGCAAAGTTGTTACTGATCTCCGGTAAAGAAGAAATGCTGTGGTAAATTTATATGCAGATGTGGTAGACCTTCGGTAGGAATGTGGTAGCTTTGTGGGAGAAATGTGGTAGATTTATGGTAGAAATATGGTTGTGGTGCATCAGTGCTGTGGTAGAGTTTTGTGGGGCTTGCAGACAAGGAAATCAAATGTGGTATAACTGTGTTTGATCTGTGTGTTACAAATCTAGTTAAGCAGTGACAGGTCTATGATAGAGGGTCGGTGATCCTGTCAGTCCAGAATCATAGGGGCATCCCTGCCATTCTTACTGAGTTCCAGTTAAGCACGGATATGTATATATATATATATATATATATATATATATATATATATATATATATATATATATATATATATATATATATATATATATATATATATATATATATATGTGTATATATATATACATATATAAATATACATATATATATATATATATATATATATATATAGAGAGAGAGAGAGAGAGAGAGAGAGAGAGAGAGGAGAGAGAGGAAACTTACGCCTTTCACGATCCTTGCTTAACTCAAAACTAGTAAATGTGGCGAAGATGCCCCTCTGTTTCTGGACTCCTCGTCATTTTGGTAGAGTTGTGGTAGAGCTGCGGTTATGTTGAGCATCCGGGGCGATCTATTTTCTGTCTAAATTCTGGGATGACGTTTGATAGCATTTCTATATATAATAGAAATGAACATAGATGTGGCCTAACATAGCATCGGCATAGTGATTGGTGTTTGGTTGCCATGGAAACCCCATATAAATGTTTGGTGACGTCAACGGGGAAAAGGTAAGTTTCTGACTTCGTCATACTATAGTGATTACCATAGAATATCTATGGTGATAAGAAATATAGTGTAAGTATGGTGACCACTTATGCTCCTTTGAAATGGGGGGGAGAGTTCTGATGATGGCAGATCACGGAAGCAATTTCACCATACACAATGTATAGTGTCACTATAGTGATACGTTATATCAAAGTAATTAGCCAGTTTTGGAAAAGTTAGAGGTATCAGTCTGGTAACTAAGGCAATGTTTTTACGTACTGTATTTCTAGAGCAGTAGAGTCTTTTTTCGTCTTTTTAGAGGATGTTTTTCACTAAAGAGAACAAAATGATTCTATGACAACTCATCTCTTAGTTGTGTGATTTTGTGCCTTCTTGTTATGAAGAGAGAAATAGTGTCCAGTGCTATCAAAGAATAAATTTCGCTCAGAAACGATGTAGGCATAGAATAGGGAATATAGACACAAAACATAATTTTCTTTTATATAGTACGCGATTGTCGTTATATGCCATACAATCTTGTTTACCAAACTTGATTAGATATAATCAAAAGACAAGTAGCCAGAGAGGGTGGAAAGGTGCCTTCCATGCTCAAAGACTCCTGAACAGAAATCAAAATAACTCTTCATGTCCCGAAAACGAGCCATGACATGACCGAAATCCTCGGTATTTTAAAAAAAGATCCAATAGAGCACAGAACTAGAAGGAAGTGTCTAGACAGTGTAGTTTGTGAATTATTACTTCCAGCGGCTTTAGGAGGGCTGACGCGCAGGTGGTGGTCCAACCTGTTGGAGGCTCTAATGCTGTTCCAGGCAGACGACGCTCTCGGCGGTGCATGAGGATCAACCACCCTCACGCTCTTGCTAGAGGTGTCTACTCGCTCTTATAAGAGGGGGTGGTGTTTCCTAGTTCGCGTCGTGGTAGATACATTATCTAACTTGTGCTCTAGACACAGATATCTATCTCCGCTTCTGTTTTGAAGATGGTGTAAAGAGAAAAGATCGGTATCGTCAGGGGAGATACGTTTGAAAATATCTACAAAAATTAGATGGCATCTAGGAGTACAGTAAAATTGTAGCAGGTATGTAATACATAAATAAACACATTCATATATATATATATATATATATATATATATATATATATACATGTATATATATATGTATATATATTATATGTATGTACTGTATGTATATATATATATATATATATACGTATATATATATTTTTTATTTACATATATATGTACATATGTTTATATATATGTACATATAATACATACATACACACACACACACATATATGTATATGTATATATATATATATATACATATATATTCATATATGTATATATGCATAAATACATATATATATATATATATATATATATGTGTGTATGTATATATATACATAAGTACATATATATATATATATATATATATATATATATGTATATATATATATATATTTATATATATATATATATATATATATATGTATATATATATATATATTGATAAGTATTTTAGACAAATTATTTGGATGATGGAGAACATAGACACAGGGGAAGGCTCGGAACCCTAAACACTCTAACGTTTCGTTCGCGTAGAACTTCTTCAGAGAGTGTATGTAGAACTGCAATTGAAGTTTATGTACTAAATTTAATTATCTTTTCGGACACTTGGGAAAGGTCGTTTTTCTGGCGTGTTTTAGAATTAAAATACTAGTTTCTTTAGCTAAATTGATAAACCCTCCTCGATGATTCGATGAATTATTAGTTGAAATATATGCTGATTCAACAATTCTTCTAGTAAATTTATCAAAACCTTTATGTAGCACTTCAGCTTCTCTCCAGTTTGGTAAATGATCGATTTTTTCCGCATGAACTAATAAAAAATTAGATGTCCTATGTGCTTTTATGTCGTTTTTATGTTCATAAATTCTTTTTTCTAATCCTCTTGACGATTCGCCAAAATAAGCCATTGAGCAACTATTGCAAGGGATTTTGTATACGACGCTGTTTTCGGAATTGGTTCTCTTTTCAGAAGTCTTTATTAAATCACCTATCCTCTTGTTAGTTATTTTAGCTATGTTTATACCTGATTTTGTTAAATATTTGTCTATTATTGGTGACGTTTCTGAGCCAGGTACTAATATAAAATTTGTATATGTAAGAGAGAAATGATAAAAATAATACAAATTTTATATCAGTACCTGGCTCAGAAACGTCACCAATAATAGACAAATATTTAACAAAATCAGGTATAAACATAGCTAAAATAACTAACAAGAGGATAGGTGATTTAATAAAGACTTCTGAAAAGAGAACCAATTCCGAAAACAGCGTCGTATACAAAATCCCTTGCAATAGTTGCTCAATGGCTTATTTTGGCGAATCGTCAAGAGGATTAGAAAAAAGAATTTATGAACATAAAAACGACATAAAAGCACATAGGACATCTAATTCTTTAGTAGTTCATGCGGAAAAATTCGATCATTTACCAAACTGGAGAGAAGCTGAAGTGCTACATAAAGGTTTTGATAAATTTACTAGAAGAATTGTTGAATCAGCATATATTTAAACTAATAATTCATCGAATCATCGAGGAGGGTTTATCAATTTAGCTAAAGAAACTAGTATTTTAATTCTAAAACACGCCAGAAAAACGACCTTTCCCAAGTGTCCGAAAAGATAATTAAATTTAGTACATAAACTTCAATTGCAGTTCTACATACACTCTCTGAAGAAGTTCTACGCGAACGAAACGTTAGAGTGTTTAGGGTTCCGAGCTTTCCCCTGTGTCTATGTTCTCCATCATCCAAATATATATATTTATATATATATATATGTATATATATATATATATATATATGTATAATGTATACATATATATGTATATATATATACATATATGTATATGTATATATATATATATATATATATATATGTATATATATATATATACACTTTACATATATTTTTTCAGAAACCACAGGAAGTGAAAAGGTCATAATATTTAACATTTTCGTCTATGACAACTTCAGAATGCACAAAAATGATAAAAGGCACTATATATACAATAATAAGTAAGACAATGCGGAAGGTCATATCAACATCTATGCACTTCGATGGCTGTCTTGCACAAAATACTGTAAATATATAAATATATACGCACATATACATATATGCATAAAAATGCACATACATATAATTATAAAAAAGAAAATGAATAAATGAATACAATAAAGTTGCCATGTATGTGCATTTTATGTATTTCTATGTATATGTGTGTATATATTCATATATCTATATTTTGTGCATAGATGGTGATGTGACCTTTCTCATTTCTTTACTTATTTCTGTAGTTATAGTGCCTTCTATCATTTTTTCCTATACCCTGAAGATGTCTTAATAGACTAAAAATTTGGAATTCCAATCTTTTGATTTACCTATGGTTTTTCCAAATTCTCTAGGCACACTTTTATTGTGTTTACGGTTGTTTATACATAAACATGTATAAGAAAAGTAGGTGGCGATAATGAAAATTATGATATCATGGGAGGAATAGTGTGGTCTAAGCAAGCATATACAGACGATACATAAGAATACAGCACAGACTACAGGATGAACGGAGTGAAAGAGGCATTTGTGCAGGAGGGGAATGTCTGTCGAACAGGAAAGTGAGAAGCCAGGGGACAGGTGTGAATGGAAAATGGCTGTGTATGGATGATATTTTGTTGCAACACAAATGTATTTCTCTACCATTTCTGTGTTCCTTATGAGGGGACGAAGAGGGAATATCGCCGTGTAAGTAAGGAGGCCTTGCTATGGATGTTCCCCATTTTGCTGCATTGCCTCCGACTCAGGCGGTGGACGGAAGACAGGGGTGACCCCTCATCCACGATAAACCAAGATGAAAGGGGAACGATGGGTAATATACGGGAGTGAAACTGATAGGACTGGGTGCTTGCCCTGACTGGCTACCTCCCTTATAAGGGGGAAGAAAGCACTGGCATGTAGACAGATAGATAGACATAAGAATACAGCTTTTTAGGATTAGTTGGATGAAGAGAGGGGGACATGGATGAATGGAGGTAGCAACGGAGGGAGGGAGGGAGTGAGAGGGAGTGGAAGGGAGTATAAGGGCAGCTGCCCATGCCAGCTCCCCTCCCCGCCTCCCGCTGGGAGCCAGTGGGACTGAATTATGAAGTCAATTGGGGACTTTATGTTATGGGAGGAATACCCTTGACAAATGCTGTAGATAATTCACTTGTCTATTTATTTACTTGTTTTATTTAGTTTTTATTTATGTATTCATTTCTCTATCAATTCATTTAGTTATTAGATTATTTATTCATTTGTTCATTCACTTATTCATTTATCCGTCTATTCGTTTATTTTTGCAACTGTTCAATTTTTTTATTTATCTATTTATTAACTTCATTATTTAATTATTTCTCTATTTATTTATTCATTTTTGCAATTGTTCACTATTTTTATATATCTATTTATTAATTTATCCACTTATTTGATTATTTGTTTGTTTATTTAATTATCTATTTACTTATTTATTCACTGATTTATCTATCTATTCATTTATGCATTTATTTATCTATTTGTTTATTTACGTATTTCTTTATTCATTCATTTATTGATCTCTTATAAATTATTATTTATTTACTTTTTTATCATACACATGTGCTTTTTATCTTATTTTACTTGCTTAATTTATTCTCTTTATCTTATATATCTTATTTTTATCTATTCTATTTATCTTATCTGTTTGATTTATTCAATATTTTATATAAACATAAATATATATACATATATATATATATATATATATATATATATATATATATATATGTATATATATATGTATATATATATATATATATATATATATGTATATATATATATATATATATTGTTTTTTCGATTGAGAATCCCTGACCGGGATTCTCCATTTCATCCGGGAATAAAAAGGGTTAAGCACATTATTAACCTCTGTTTGGGCTTAACCCCATCAGTACTGAGAGAGTGTCTCAAAGGTTAATAAAGTTAAACAAGGCTACTCGCCAAAGGAAGGAGTTATCAATAGCCCCATGGCTTCTGAAAGGTTGTTTCAGAAGTGAATGAAATCGTCTGGCCGTAAATCAAAGAATGGGAAACGTATCACCCGGCAGGGAAGGGATTAAGGCAATAGTGGTTGAGAGAGAAGTCTCGTTATTAACAAGAAGCCAGCTGGTTTGCGTTGGGTTAATGGTCGCGTATGATTGTCGTCTCATTTGTTTTGGTATTAAATTGTTATTTAGGAAAAAATGAAATAAAAAATAAATACACACACACATGTATGTATATGTATATATATATATATATATATATGCATATATATGCATATATATACATATATATATGTATATATATATATATGTACATATATGTATATATATACATATATATATGTATATATATATATAAATACATATATGTAGATATATATACATATATATATATATATACATATATATATACATGTATATATATATATATGTATACATATATATGTATATGTATATGTATATACATATATATATATATATATATATATATATATATAATGTATGTACATATATATACATATATATATGTATATATGTGTATATATACATATATACATATATATATATATATATATGTATATATATATATATATGTTAATATAAATATATATATATATATATATATATATATATAAGTCGTGGATGTTTTTGCAAGAAGGGTATGGATAGTCTCCAATTATAATAGTTTGTTGCTGTTGTCCGTAGGGGTTTTAGTATATATATATATATATATATATATATATATATATATATATATATATATATATCTATATATATATATATAAGACTTCATAAATTTATGCAGTCTGTACCCTATTATGAGTTATGTAGGTACATACACACAAACACACAGACACACACACACACACACACACACACACACACACACACACACACACACACACACACACACACACACACACACACACACACACACACACACACACACACACACACACACACACACACACATACACACACACACACACACACATACACACACACACACACACATACACACACACACACACACACACACACACACACACACACACACACACACACACACACACACACACACACACACACACACAAATACACTTCACTATATTCTATTTCTGTTATATATTTTTTCTCTCTTTCCAGTGTCCTTAACACTTTCAAACCAGTCACCTTAACAAATCTGTTTTGGCTAATGCCAAGGGCGTTCCTTCATTCGAAGAGAAAACTTTATCCTTCAGAAGATTAATTTCACCAACTAAGAAATTCCCAATTCATTTCACCAACATGAAGTAGTAATTTACAAAGTTTGGCTTTGAGGACACTGAGGCCGAGAGTAGACATTGTACTTTATACATTTCGTTCTGTTTATTCATCTGAGAGAGAAAATCCATGTAAAGTTGGGTTAAAGGTCTTCAAAATTAACCTTTTGGATCCTGCGAGGTTAACCTTCTTCGAGGTTAACGTTCTTCGAGGTTTAACCCCAGAAAGATTAGAGGTAAGTCCTGTTTAGGGATACTCCCGCGGGCAATGAAACAGAACTCTGCTGAAGATATGTCCATACCTGGAGAATCACGCAGGATCCCTTTCCGTTGATACCGAGACACCCAAACACTCAGAGTCCTGTGTATTGAGGACGCCTTCACCTGTCCTGTTCGTGAACAGACACACATATTTCTGTCTACAGACAGAAAAACAATCATAGTACTCTCCGTGAACAGACACCCACAGCCCTGTCTATAGACAGACAGACACTTACAGTCCAATCCGTGAACGAACATCCATACCCCTGTCTACAATCAGACATCTTCAGTCCTGTCCGTGAGCAACCACACATACGCCTGTCTATAGACAGAAAGACACCCACAGTTCTGTCTATGAATAGACACCAACATCCCTAGTGTGTACAGACAAACTCACACAGAGAGACAACCATAGATTTCCATACTTCAATCGTCTGGACAGTGACGTTGTTGTCTGACGTCATAGTCCATTGTCATTTCTCAAGGACCAAAATGGTTGGTGTCATACAACTTTTTGATCAGGAAGGAAAAGAAGAATAAGCTCCATTTATTTCTTCTTCTTCCTCCTTCTCTTTCTTGTTCTTATTATTACAATGCTTCTTCTTCTGGACGTCCACAGTAACAAGGATAGAGACGACAGTAGAACGCCAACTTCCATTGTCGGTTTTTGTCGAGAACGCGACCAGAACGGTTTCTCGAACGTTTCTGTCAATAGGTTCCCATAAGCAGAGAACTAAGAGGAAAGATCGCCAGGTATGTCCACGGCTCACGTTACCTCCGTGGATTTAAATGGCAGTTTGCACAAAATTCCGATCTCATCCCCCTGCCCACCCCAAGCCCTCTAATGGGTCGTGGTCCTCAGGAGCGGCAGAGAACAACAAAGAGACACAAAGGACGAAGTTTCCAGGCATTTAGGCAAATCTGGGAACGACGGGCTCTCTCTCTCTCTCTCACCTGCCAGGAGATTCACTTCAGGTGAAGAACCGGGAGGGGGGGAGGGGGAGGGGGGAGGGGGAGGGGGGGAAGAGGAGGTAGGGTTAGGGTGAGGGGGGAGGGGAATTGGAGGGGGTAGATTTGGGAGAGGAGAAGGGAGGGGAGTAGGAGGGGAGGAAGAAAGGGAGGGAGAAGAAGGAGGGGAGGAGGTGGGAGTGGCATGCAAGAGGGAGGGTAGGGGAGGGGTGGGCGGGAGAGGGGGAGGAAGACGGGATGGGGAGGGGAGGGAAAGGGGGGAGAAGGGAGAGGAAAGGGAGAGGAAAGGAGGGGAGGGGGAGGAGACGGATAGGGGAGGGGGAAGGGAGGGGGAAGGGAAGGAAGGTGATGGGGAGATGAAGGGATGGGAGGGGGAGGAGGGTGGGGAGGGGAGGGGTTAGTGAAGGGGTGGGGAGGCTTAGCCCAACATAGCACACAAACTGACGTGTTGCTGGGAGACATTCCCTCATCATCCCTTCTTTTTTCCCCTCATTTCCCCTCTCCTTCCTTCCCTTTCCCCATTCCTCCTCTCTCTTCTCCTCCCCTTCTTTTCCTTTCTCTTCCCCTTTTCCCCTTTCTCTCCCATTAACCCTCCCTTTCCTTTTCTCCCTTCACCTCTCCCACTTCCTCCCTTCCCTTCCCCCTCATCCTCTCCCTCACCATATTCTCCCTTCCCTTCTTCCCTTCTTCCTCTCCTTTCTCCTCCTCTTTTTCTCCCTTCACTCGTTCCTTTCCTTTTCCTCATTTTCCCATTTCCCACTTCCTCCCTTCATCCTCTTCTTCTCCCTTCCCATTTTCTCTCCCTCTCTCCCTTCCC
>NC_134800.1:40769687-40772187 GCF_046742065.1 Oratosquilla oratoria
CTTCTGATCATCGAAAAGAAAAGTTTCCCGATGACCACAGGAGCCCGGGGACCAGAAATCATATCTCGGCGACACAAGTTTAAACCGAGATATGAACTGACCCCTATTCACCCTCTTTGAAGAACTTAACACCGAGGTATGAAGAATAAACAGCCTAAACCCATACTGTTCCTTGACTTTCACTGCTGTTTGCTTGTTATCTCTGCCTCCAAACTCTTTTATTGGACCGAGAGACATTTCCTGTGCAGCAAAAGAGCTAAAGATACTATTTTGGTGAGTAGTATGTACACCAACATAATAAGAGGAGGACTGATTTTCCAATGATTTTGAGCTCATATATATTCAAACTAATTTTTTAATGTATATCAAAGCATTAATATGTAATAAAGATGGAAATGTAGGCAACAAGAATTTAATTCAAAACAAATAACAAAGAAATATAAATAAATAAATAAATAAATAAATAAATAACCAAACATACAAACACAAATAAATTACTTAAAACGAAAATATGTAAATATGTAAATGAATAAATGTCTACACACAAAATACAAAAATACATTCCCATACTATTGTTCAATAAAAATTCACAAAGACCTACAGTATATGTATTCCTCTTCATATGAAACTAAAGGCGTTCACTCACGTGTTTGTGTGTGTGTGTGTGTGTGTGTGTGTGTGTGTGTGTGTGTGTGTGTGTGTGTGTGTGTGAGTGCGTGTGTGTGCGTGCGCGCGCGTATGCGTGTGTATGCGTGTGTATGTGTGTGTGTGTGTGTGTGTGTGTGTGTGTGTGCGTGTGTGTGTGTGCGTGTGCGTGCGTGTCTGTGTAAAAATGATGGTTTGTGTGTGAAAGACAGCCTCAGGGGAACCAGATTTCAGTCAACAGAAGAGCTGAAAGAGGCATGGGAAAGTTACCTGAATGGACTACTGAAAAAGGACTTTGAGGAGGTCTTCCAGGATTGCGAGAGACGCATGCAGAAGCGTGTAGATGCGAGAGGCAATTATTTTGAAGGAGACAAATTTTGTAAGCTTATGAAAATAAATAGTGTCTCTCCTGACATTTTCTTATTACTTATTGATCGTAGTGGTAGATAGATAGATAAAGGAAAAGAGAGAAAGAGAGAGAGAGAGGGGGAGAGAGAGCATAGAGAGATCTCAGAGAGAACATAGACTGAAAGAGAAAGATATATATATATATATATATATATATATACATATATACATTTATATATATATACATTTATATATATATATATACACATATACACATATATATATATATATATATATATATATATATATATACATATATATATATATATATATATATATATATATATATAGAGAGAGAGAGAGAGAGAGAGAGAGAGAGAGAGAGAGAGAGAGAGAGAGAGAGCGGAAGCAGATGGAGTGAGCTTGAAAGGAAGACCACAAATGAAGAGGATGGAGGAGGTAAAGACGGCTTGGACGTAAGGGGAATTTCTGTAGAGCAGAGAAGAGAGAGAGTGAAACAAACAAGAACAAACTGAGGGAGATTGTGAGTGAACAAAAGGATAACAGAATACGAAGAAATGTTCTCTCTGTTCAGTAAGTGTTGTTCTCACGTGTTGAGAACAAATGATTGAGGAGGGAGGATCGCTACGTAACGAAGAGGTGGGGATAACCCAGCTCAGGCTATCAGCAGTGTGGCGGGATTCTGGGATGACCCTTCATTCATGAAGTGCTAAGAAGGGAGCGGGGTTCAACGGGATACCACGTGTATAAAGTGGGTAAGATTTCATTTGGCAACCCCACTTATATGGGGGAAAGGGCCTTTGGTATTCATATAGTATATACATGTGTATGTTTGTAGGTTTGTATGTTTGTATGTATTATTTGTGTATATATGTATGCATTTATATGTGTATGTATGCATGTATGTATATACGTGTGTAATATGTATGCATATGTATATATACGTGTGTGTGTATGCATATGTGTGTGTGTGTGTGTGTGTGTGTGTGTGTGTGTGTGTGTGTGTGTGTGTGTGTGTGTGTGTGTGTGTGTGTGTGTGTGTGTGTGTGTGTGTGTATGTGTGTGTGTGTGTGTGTGTGTCCGTGCGTGCATTTGGGGAGGAGGGGTGCACAAAACCGACCGACAGCCTAGCCACCTTTTACAAAAGACAGTAGGACCCGTAATTGGCCCACGGTCCCGCGGTGGGCCCCGGCAGGCAGCGCGGCCTCCGGAGAGGCGACGAAGGAAAGCGCGGTGACCCATGGTTGGAGAAACCCAAGAGGATTTAAGATTTTTCTTTTTAACAGTAGCGTCAAAGTCACTGATAATTAAACACTTGTCTTGGAATTATTAGTTTTTTTTTTTTTTTTTTTTTTTTTTTTTTTGCCCAGACTTTAGTGCAACTGGTGGAAAACGTGAAGTCAAGGACAGCGTGAGAGGTGTTGGAGTTTGTGGGGTGGGGGTGGGTGTGGGGTTGGGGGCTCGAGAGGGATTCTGGGAGAGTGGA
>NC_134800.1:40814687-40817187 GCF_046742065.1 Oratosquilla oratoria
TTTCCATTTAGTGTGAAAAAATCGTCATTTTTAATGTTGTCAATTCCTTGTATCAGTTCGGCCCTGAACCTACGCTTTTTTTTTTTTTTTTTTTTTTTTTTTTTTTTTTTTTTTATTATTGCTTTTTTTTAATAGAATCAAATAATTTAGTCGATTTTCGTATGATTTATTTCTGATATCTTTAATCAGTTTTGTAGCTCGCCGTTGTACTTGATCCAATTTGTCAATGTCTTTAATGAGATTCGGTGACCATACGGATACAGCATATCCAAATTTGAACGAATTAAAGATTTAATGAAAGATGGAATTTTATAATCAAACGATGGCACAGTCACTCCTAGAATCTTATCTGCTTTCTCTGAGGAGGAATACACTGCTTAGATGATTTGAGATCATTCCTGATAATTACGCCGAGATCCTTTTCACTATCCACCTTTGTTAATGAATTTCTGAATAACTTGTAATCGTACTTATTTTAATTTCTACCTATGTGCATAAACTTATATTTACTTGGGTTAAATTTAATTAGCCACTTTTCAGGCCATTGCTGTAGTTTATCTAAATCTTCTTGAATATTCTAATTGGTTTATTTACAGGACTCTCACACACACACACACACACACACACACACACACACACACACACACACACACACACACACACACACACACACACACACACACACACACACACACACACACACACACACGCACACACACGCACACACACACACACACACACACACACACACACACACACACACACACACACACACACACACACACACACACACACACACACACACACACACACACACACATATATGTATATATATATATATATACATATATATATACATATATATATATACATGCATATATATATCTAAGTCTAAATAAAAATATTCTTCTAAAAAACGCTGTGGAAGTCGGGGAGAGGTGGTATTACGGTGACACTTATTTCTAAAAATATTCTTGAAAAAGCGCTTGGGTAAGTCAGGGTCAGGTGGTATTCTTCTTGTTCTTCTTCGCGTTCTTCTTTGCGTTCTTCTTCGCGTTCTTCTTCTTCTTCGTCTTCTTCTTCTTCTTCGCGTTCTTCTTCTTCGCGTTTTCTTCTTTTTCGCGTTCTTCTTCTTCTTCGCGTTCTTCTTCTTCTTCTTCTTCTTCCTCGCGTTCTTCTTCGTGTTTTTCTTCGCGTTCTTCTTCGCGTTCTTCTTCGCATTTTTCTTCGTGTTCTTCTTCGCGTTCTTCTTCTTCGCGTTCTTCTTCCTCGCGGTCTTCTTCGCGTTCTTCTTCGCATTCTTCTTCGCGTTCTTCTTCGCGTTCTTCTTCGCGCTGGGGATCCCGTGTTGGGGTTCCACCCCGAGGCCGAGGCCGAGGGGAAAACGAGGGATTAGAGCGCAGCCAAGCCTCCGGCGAAGCTCGCGGGTTGTATATATATATATATATATATATCTATATATATATATATATATATACATATATATATGTATATATATATATGTATATATATAGGGTGGGGCAGAGGAACTTGCTTATTTGGAAAGTCAATTAAAACGAAAATAATGCAGATATGTGTTTAATTTTTGAACAGCATCAAGTTCAACATTTAAATTTTATATTTTCCCAGTTTTAAAGATTATATCAGGCAGATGGAATCCACTATTCTCAATACACTGCGTTAATCGAAATCGGAAGTTTCGTTCAACTCTGTCCAGCACATCGACGGGTATGTTGGTGACAGCTTGACAAATGTTGTTCTTCAGGTGAGCCAGGGTCCTAGGACAATTGTTGTAAACAAGTGATTTTAGATAGCCAAATAAAAAATAGTCGCAGGGTGATAAATCATGCGACTGCAGATCGCCCCTCAAGGAGATGAGGCGTCCTGGGAAGCGTTACTCCAAAAAAGACATTGACACACTCACTGTGTGTGCCGTGGCACCGTCCTGCTGGAACCATGCATCTCCCACATCCATCTGGTTGAGTGTTGGAAGGGAAAAACTCCTGAATCATGTGGACATAACAGTCAGAAGTCACCGAAACTGCCTGTTTGTTTTCTTAAAAAAAAAAACATAGACCAATTATCCCAACTCGCGATAATGCACACCAGTTACACGTTGTGAATGTAGGGGACACTGAAGAAATTGTCTGGGGTTAGTAGGGCTTCAATAGCGCAAGTTCTGCTTATTTACTGATCCCGAAAGATGGAAGTGAACCTCATCACTGAAGAAAACAAGTGTGTCGTGAGGCATGCCAAGAAGCACCTCACATGCAATTTCTCGAGCAACAAAATCGCGTGGATTAAGTTCCTGCACCACAGCCAATTTGTAGGGATGAAATTTTAGTTCTTCATGAAGGATTCACTTCACAGAACGGGTAGACAACCCAACAGCAGCTGCATGTTTGCGGGCAGAGCGTTGAGGGGATCGCAAAACAGAAAGCCTTATCGCGTCAAGGTTTTGGGGTGACCTTGCTGTTGGTGTAATGCCAGATTGTTTTTT
>NC_134800.1:40822187-40829687 GCF_046742065.1 Oratosquilla oratoria
CACAGTTCTTCCATAACAGGGCCTAGGAGAATGAGCTGGTTTACCCTCATAGCTTCACACTGGGTTATTTTTCCTCCGACATCCTACCTCCGACATCCTACCTCCGACATCCTACCTCCGACATCCTACCTCCAACCTCCATTTCAGTGGTTCTTAACCTGGGGTACGAAACCTTAAGCCTGGGGATACGAGACATGATAGCCAGTGCAATGGTACTGTATATATACAATGAGAAAGAAGATAAGGTTTGTATCACCAATCCTTCTCATATGTTTGCATTGTATTTGTATTGGATGGGGGGTATGAGGAAATTTTCTGAGATATCAAAGGGTACTAAGGGCACTGAAAAAGGTTAAGAAGCACTGCTCCATTTGAATAACTAGAGTATGACTTCGCTTACGGAAATCTAGACTTCTCTAAGAACACTTCAACAGTAAATCTAATATTCGTATAGATCTACACTCCCTTAGTTCATTATTCAGCTCTGCTATATATGACTGGTAATTTGATATTTGGAGGTTTGAAAAATATAATCTTGTAACCAAAATCGTTTTTAATCAAGCGACCTCTCAACTGTTGGTGCTGGTGAAGCCCGTGGAAGCCCAGTGTAATAACTCCTTAAGGCCATCCTTCTGTATTCACTCAAAATATATATTAAAGAAAATACGGAAAAAAAAAGATCGGTCATTGTCATCCCTACATCCATGTGTCTTATCCCTAATCCCCCTCAGCATTCCTTAAGCGGCCCATACACGATCAATTATATTGCGCAATTTCATTGTCAATTCAGAGTACTGACAATGAAAGTGCGCAATATAATTGATCGTGTATGGGCCGCTTTAGTCTATTCTATTCGACAAGTCCCTTCAAAGGCTTCCCCCATTCTCCTTCCTCACGTCCACATTGCTCTCTCTTTCCCTCTAAGTAATATCTGTCATACTTCTTGAGCACTTCATCTCAAAAACGGTCACACTTTTCCTCTTTGCCTTCGTTATACACGTAGTCCATGTTTCTGCCTCATACAGCTCTATGGCTGCAAGCCTTTCTTCGTTCATCCTTCTTTTTGCATTTATCCCCCAGATACCTGCCTCTCGTAACAGTTTTCATCCCACCCAGAGATTTAATAGACAAAACAATTCACCTCCGCAACCATTCCTCCATTCCCTGCCATATGTGACCTTAAATCCTCAAAGCTCTCTACTCTTTCAATCCTCTCACTCTTTACACTCATCTTCATCTTCCCATCATCAACATTTCTTTGCAACTACTCCTCCATTCCCTGCTATATGTGACCTTAAATCCTCAAAGCTCTCTACTCTTTCAATCCTCTCACCCTTGACACTCACGGTCATCTTGCCACCTCCAACATTTCTTTTTAATCATTCCTCCATTCCCTGCTATATGTGACCCTAAATTTTTAAAGCACTCTACTCTTTCAATCATCTCACCCTTTACACTCATCTTCCCACCATCAACATTTCTTTGCAAGACCTTTGCTACCGAGGGATTGCCACGATAATGATCGAAATAATCTGGCGGCAGTCAGATCAAGAAGAACAAGACCATCCGGTAAGGAAGGAAATGATCAAGAAAGGCTTTATTCCTTCGCTGCTTTTCACTTTGACGATTTTATTCAAACGAGTAAAATACCCAGCGATTAGTTCTTGATCTGCTATTGAGTGACTTTTACGATTGGTCTAGATGCCGCCAGGTGATTTTAATCAGTCACTAGAAATACCCCCAACCACCACGAATCAAAATGGTGCACCAACAGGTCCAACACACAGAACCCAAAATTCTCAGAAAGAGATGAATTGTTTAGAATAACCAACTTTCAACGCTATAGGAAGTCTCACCCACATGCGGTCTGTGATGTAATAAACTGATTCTACTTCAAAGTATCAATAGTATTAGTCCCCAGATGAGATGTATAAGAAAGAGTGCCTTCACATATATATAGATATAAAAAGAAGAAAAAACGAAAGAAGAATAAAAAGAAGAAAAGAAGAAAAAGAAGAGGAGGAAGGAGAAGAAGAAGAAGAAGCAGAAGAAGAAGAAGAAGAAGAAGAAGAAGAAGAAGAAGAAGAAGAAGAAGAAGAAGAAGAAGAAGAAGAAGAAGAAGAAGAAGAAGAAGAAGAAGAAGAAGAAGAAGAAGATAAAGAACAAGAAGAACAACAACAAGAAGAAATAGCAGAAGAAGAAGAAGAAGAAGAAGAAGAAGAAGAAGAAGAAGAAGAAGAAGAAGAAGAAGAAGAAGAAGAAGAAGAAGAAGGAGAAGAAAAGAAGGATTATATGCCAGAAGACGCATAGCAGCGGCCTAACCCGTCACCTTAACTCTGCTGGGACCGCTGGGGGTAAGTAACCAGCAATCCCGGCTGGGAATCAAAGAGAACTGTGGGACTCGAACTAGTGAATAGGAGATTGGAAAACCTGCACGCCATCGAATAAAGAAAGAGTAGGATGAGGTTTGGTAAGGGCTAACATTGGCATAATAAAGTTGTAACTGAAACACATTGTTGGTTCTGTCCCGCCATAGCTCAGTGGTAACGCGCGTGTCTGGTAACCGCGTGGGGATTTTGTGAGTGTGTTCGGATTCTGGGCGCAGTGGTTAGGAAAGGTATCTACTTTGAGTAATGTTCCCCAATCGCTACTCACTTCTGACCTGAGGTGACCTCAGCTTCCTCCGGGTATCGTCTTTGCATCCCCGCAAACCAAAAAATAAAATAAAATAAAATAAAATAGGATAAAATAAAATAAAGTAAAATAAAATAAAATAAAATAAAATAAAATAAAATAAAACAAAATAGAATAGAATAAAGTAAAATGAAATAAAACAAAATAAATTAAAATAAAATAAAATGAAAAAAAAAGTTTATCAATTGTTTAATCATCAACGTTGTGAACCAGAAGACTCATTGTACCTTTTTTAGAGAATGTAGAAATTCGGTAAAATGAGAGAAATAGACCTAAAATCCCACAGAATGACTTCTTCTTTGTTAGCTGTAAGCAATATACCGAACATGATACAAGGTAGGCATGTCTTACTAATTTATTTCCTTAATTGATTGATTGATTTGTTTGTTTGTTTATATATTTATCTAATTGTTTAACTATTTACTTGTTTATTTATTATCGATTTCTTTATCAAGTTCTTTATTTCTTCATTCATTTTCTATTCATTCATGTAGTGGACATCGCGTCGAGCTCATGAGCAGGTGGTCGTGAGTTCGATTCCCGGTACCCGCTGCGTGCTTCATGCGTTGGTTCCCGACATCCTTTCCAGGCGGGGAAAGGGCCCAAACATTGGTCTAAGAAAACCAGCGGCTTGTCGCAACTGACAGGGTTTGCCCTACCAGAGGTTTCTTACTTCTCTCTTCGAGAGAGTAAGATGGTGATTCATTTCTTATTTATTTATTTATCTTTTTATTTATTTATTCATTTATTTATTTATTCATCTATTTATTTATTTATTTATCTATTTATTTATCTTTTTATCTATTTATTTATTTATCTATTTATTCATCTATTTATTTATTTATTTATCTATTTATTTGTTTATTTATTTATTATTTTATTAATTAATTTATTTATTATTAAATTATTCTTCCATATAATTTTTCATTTATCTATTTGATTCTTATTTATTTATTATTATTCATTTATCTGATGTATAAACATGTATAAATATTTAATTTCTAAAGTACAGTTGGAACAACAGGATTGTTGCATGCGTCTGCGAAGGAACAAATAAGACGTATTTCCCATAAATCTGTGTCATCCTTGAAACACTTGTATTGATCGCCAAGAGAGAAATTGAATAGATTCAGTAACCATGTAGCGAGCGCTGAAACAACTGATTTTTTCATAAGAGATTAGATAACTTTATGAATAGGGATGACAGGTGGTAGGGGACATGGAACTGCCTAGTGTAGACCTTAAGGTCTCTTGCAGTCCCCTCTATTCTTATGTTTTTATAAAATGGAATAATGATTCAATACGAAGTGCCGCGCATACGATTGAAATAGATTAACAACTACCAGATTGAAATGAAAAATACTTCCTAATATGCAAGGCGTTGATCGAGATAGACCTTCCACTGGATGAAGAACAAGTCTTCCCGGTGAATAAATCACCAACTGGTAGCCAGAATATAATACATCAAGTCAAGAGTAGAGTAAGCCCAGGTGATTGGAAAGCTGAGAAATGTATAACCTTATTACGTCATATCCTATGGTGGGAGTAGGAGGGAGGAGGAAGAGCAGGAGGAGGAGGAGGAGGAGGAGAAAGAGGAAGAGGAGGAGGAAGGGGAGGATGCAACCGGTTCGACAAGATAGATGTTTACACATTCATCTGACAGGTTAATCGCATATCAAACCTAACCTAAACTAACCTAAACACACCTAGGCTAAGGTAAGCTAAGCTAACCAAACCTAACCTAATATAATCCAGCCTATCTTAACCTAAGTTAAGTTAACCTAGCCTAGCCAAACCAACTTTCTTCACCCAATTTCTAACCTAACCTACTCTAACCTAGCCAAACCGAACCGAACCCAATCTAATTTATCTTAACAAAGATTAACTTAACCTAACCTAACCAAAGCAAATAGAACAAAACCTAGCCTAACGCAACCTAACTAGCCAAGCCTAATGTATCCCAACCAAAGCAAACTTAAACTACATATCGTGCATCGGATGTAGACAAGGGAAACCTCAATTGAGATTTAACCCCGACATTAAGCATTGCTGATCATATACTGTAATCACAGACTCTGATAAACCTTCCGATGAAGTATTCGCATATAACACATTATTAGAAGTTAAAACTCATTACGATAAGAACTTAAGCTAGTATATATTTTCTTTATTCCTTTTTTATTTGTTTTGTTTTGTTATCTTTATCTACTTTTTATATTCAGTTTCTACTCATTAGTATTATATATTTTTCCTCCAGTCTCTTTATGAACCAGAAATATGACTTCCTCTGGGCTGCTTTCCATGGTGCAATTGCACGCCAATGCAACATCGCGGCTTCAAGAACGGGTCGGGCGGGAGTACACTGGTGGCAGCGGCGGGACGCTCATCGAAGGGAGAGGACAAGAGATCGAGCGGTAGCAACAGCGGATGATGCTCTTGAAGACGTATATGGCGAGGGCAATTTAGGCCAAAGCAGATTACAAGCATAGTCAGAGAGATAGAAGCCCTTCTGTCAGATTAAAAAAGACTTAGACTAAAAAAAAAAAAAAAAAAAAAAAAAATCCGCCTCAGTATCACAATGTGTATAATCCATATGCTAAGAAAATTACGCTATAAAGAATATTTATAAAAAAGAAAAGGAAAATGATGTGAGGTCGAAGATATACACACAATAGGAGAGGAGAAGAAAGGGAGCTGGAGACAAAGTTGGAGGAGGAAGAAGAGAAAGTAGAAGAGGAGGCGGTGGAGGAGGGAGAGAAGAGAGCGAGGAGAAAGAGTGGGAAGAAGAGGAAAAGAAGGAAGACGAGAAAGAGGAAGAAGAGGAGGAACAGGAGGAACAGGAGGACGAGGAGGAAGAGGAGGAGGAAGAGGAACAGGAGGAAAATCGGAAGGGGAGGAAGAAGAGGAATAGGAGGAAAAGCGGAAGGGGAGGAAGAGGAGGATGAGGAGAAAGAGAAGGAAGAGGCTGAGGAGAAGAAAGAGGAGGAGGAATAGGAGGAAAAGAGGGAAGAGGAGGAAAAGGAGTAAGAGGAGAAAGAGATGGAAGAAAAAGAAGAGGAGGAAGAAGAGGAAAAAGATGAAGAGGAGGAAGAGGAAACAGAAAAAAGCGGAAGAGGAGGAAGAGAAGGAAGAGAAGGAAGAGGAGAAAGAGAAGGAAGAGGAGGAAGAGGAGGAAGAGGAGGAAGAGGAGGAAGAGGAGGAAGAGGAGGAAGAGGAGGAAGAGGAGGAAGATAGCGGACAAGAAGGGCAACTATGGGATGTCGCAGACGCTTCCTGCAACGCACGAGGTCTTTGCGAAGAACCGCCGTAGGAGGAACTTCGCTCGGCCTCTCCATCAACTCCTGAGGACGGTACGAGGGAGAGAGAGGAGCCTAGAGGAGAGAAAGAGGAAGAAGAGGAGGAAGAGGAAGAGGAAAAGAAAAAGGGAGAGGGAGAGGACGAGGATGAGGATGAAGAAGAGGAAGAGGAAGTGGAGGAGGAAGAGGGAGAGGACGAGGACGAAGAATAGGAAGAGGAAGAGGACAAAGAAGAGGAAGAGGAAGAGAAAGAAGGAGAGGAAGAGGAAGAGGAAGGGGAAGAAGAATTGGAAGAGAACAAAAAAGTGGAAGAGGATGGAGAAGGGGAGAAGACGAAGAAGAGGAAGAGGATGAGGAATGGGAAGAGAAAGAGGAAGTGGAATAGAAAGAGGATAGGTGAGAAAAAGGGAAAGAGGAAGAAGAGGAGAGAGAGGGAGAGGAAGAGGAAGAGAAGAGAAAAATAAAGAGACAGAGGAATAGAAAGAGAAGTAGGGAGAGGAGGAGGAGGAGGAGGAGGAGGAAAATAAAAGAAAAGAAGAATAAGAGGAGATAGAGAAAGAAGAAGAGATAGAGGAGAAAAAGAAGGATGAAGATGAGCAGAAAGTGAGGGAGGAGGGAAGATGGATGATGAAGAAAGAAGAGAGGGAGAAGAAGGAAGAGGAGGAGGAGGAGGAGGGGCAGGAGGTAGAAGCAAATATGTGGCGGAGAGGGAGAATGGAGACTATAAAAAGGAATCAAGTGAAGATGAAATAAAAAGAGGAAGAAGACAAAGGAGAATAAGAGTAAATAATGAAAGAGAAAAACGAAAGAGGAATTAATAGGAAGAGGAGGAATAGGAAAAGGAAAAGGAGTTGGAGTTTTAGTGGTATTAGGAGTAGCAATAGTGGTATAAATGGCAATAGTAATGGTGTTAATATCAGAATTAATATTAGTGTTAGTATTGTTATTAGTATTAGCATTAACATTAATATTAGTATCAACATTAGTATATTAGTATTAGTATTAGCATTAGCATTAGTATTGGTATTAGTATTAGTATTAGTATTAGTATTAGTATTAGTATTGGTATTAGTATTAGTATTAGTATTAGTATTAGTATTAGTATTAGTATGAATATCAGTATTAGTATTAGTATTAGTATTAGTATTAGTATTAGTATTAGTATTAGTATTAGTATTAGTATTAGTATTAGTATCATCAGGAAGGAGAAAGATGGAGAGAGTAAGAGAAAGGAATAAGGAACGAGGAACGTGGTAGGGCAAGGGAGGAAAGAGACAAAAAGAAGGAGGAAGGAGGAAGAGGGAAGGAGGAAGCTCGAGCCACACAATCCACATAAACTTTTAATTCGTATGTAGCGAGTTCTGGCAATCCCCCAGCACCTCAGACGTAGCGCATACAAGAGACCGCATACAAATGGTCCAGGAACACAAGGTCCACATTCGGGCCACTGACAAGGGCCCCGCGGCCCTTACGGGCGCCGAAGCCCAAGGGCCCGGCTAGTTTATCGCCA
>NC_134800.1:40842187-40852187 GCF_046742065.1 Oratosquilla oratoria
GTACTCTCTTGTTCACTTTGTTTCAAGCTGAGATTCTCTAAGTTATCTGAAATATCAGAGATCATTTCCTCAATGTTTTTAATGCTTGATTGTAATTCATCAATTTTTCCAACTTTCTCCTTTAATGTATTTATTGAAATTTTCAAGTCAGCAAGGAAGGCAAAATTGGCAATTCCCAAACCAGCAAGAGCTCCTAAAGCCACTACTATTGCACTTCTCTTTTGTCTAACATTGCTTTTGAAATTTGAACCTATGATGTGCAATTTATCCTCTATTTCCTTTATTTTGTTTTCAAGTCTATCCTTAACATCTTTACTGGAAATGTTCTGTTTTAATATTTGCAAACTTTTATTAATGGAGTCCACATTTTCTTTAATTTTGGTTACATTTTTATAATCAAGAACTACCCTTACTACCTTATCAACCAAGATTAGGTTACCTTGATGATGTACCAATGCTCCAGGACGAATCGGATTCCAGTCCATGGCACTCACCAAACTTAATATTATTAATAAGGCAGTTTTCATCTGTAAAATACATCAAGATTAATATTCAACTCTTGAAAAATATCATTATAATATTCTCCATATTCTCCAGGGTTATCAATATTTATGCACAAAGTATTACTATAATCATCTTCATAGATCTGCAAGCTAATTTTCCTTATGTCATCTAAATGTCCTATCAATTCTTCTCTTGATTCTAAATGTTTAAGTTTAAACTTGTTTCCACCTGCAGAATCAATTACCCTATATGGACCAGTGTACCTTAGTGAAAGTTTATTATTGGGTGAGGTTGCTTTGACCATTACTAATTCCCCAATTTTCAATTCTAGTTTACGAGCTATTTTGTGTTGTTGTTCCCTCATCTCTTGTGAATACACCTGCATATGTTTCCTAACTCTTTGGTGAATACTTTGAAGAGTATTTATCCTATTGGATATATAATCATCCATATTATATATGGGTTTTTGCTCTGCAGTCAACATTTCATATGGCAGAGTTTTGTCCTCCCCAAAAATTATAAAATGAGGCGTATCCCCAGTTGCTACATTAATTTGATTGTTCAGAGTACACTTAACACAAGGAATCCAAGTATCCCAAGTTACACTATGAGGACTTATTAGGGTTCTAAGACATATAATTATCTTTTTGTTTAACCTTTCTACTACTCCATTACTTTGGGGATGGTTAACGAGTATATTAACTTTCTTGATGTGGAACACATTACATAGATTTTCCAAGATTTTGTTATTAAATTCAGTCCCATTATCTGAAACTAGGATGTTAGGTGTAGTAAAATTACAGATTATCTGATCATAGATTACGGAAGCAATAGTTTCAGCTTTCTTATTGATTATGGGTTGTAATATACAAAATCTTGAAAAATAATCAATAGCAACAAATAGGTATTTAAAGCCGTTCTCGGTTAGTGGTAATTCCAAAGTATCCATGTGAACTCTTTCCCAAGGTTTCTGTGGAATGGGATAGGTGAGTATAGGAGCAGGTTTTGGTGTATTTCCTTTCACCTTTACACATTTTACACATTTTTCTATATAATCATATATAGTTTTCTTCATACCTAACCAAAAGTACTTAAGTTGTGCCTGTCTATATGTTTTATCCTTTCCAGGATGTGAACTACAATCACTATCATGAAGTAACTTCAATATCTCATTTACCAGAGTTTGTGGTATAACCAACTGATTTACTTGACCTCTAGAAATATCTTTCCCATTTACAAATGTTTTCCTATACAAAATTCCATTAATCAAATGAAATTCCTCTATCTTATACCCCTTTGGTAGCTTTGGAGGATCTCCTCTTGGGTTCATCAAATGCTTGATTATTGAATCACATGTCTCATCATCTCCCTGTTCTCTTATTAGCATTTCTTCATCTAAAGTTACTAACTCTTCTATACTACAAACAAAATTAATCAATCCAGTCCCAGTCATTGGTTGACTAATGTTTCTAGAAAGTGGATCTGCTACATTCCTTCTACCCGGAATATAATTAAATTGAACATCATAGCACTGAAGTATCGCAAACCATCTAGCAAGTCTGCCTCTAAGATTCTTATGCTTAAATAAGTTCTGAATAGCTGTGTGATCAGTCCAAACTCTGATGGGATACCCTAGTATCATATCCCTAAAACTTTCTAAAGAATAAATTACTGCTAAAGTTTCTCTTTCAGTTATAGAATAGTTTCTCTCCGCACTATTACAAAGTCTGGATGTGTAAGCTATGGGTTTCCAAGTTCCATTTCTCTCTTGCATTAGTATGCCTCCTAACCCTATGTCAGACGCATCAGTACAAAGAATAAATTCTTTTTCATAGTCGGGGAAAATTAAAATAGGTGAACTTGTGAGTTTATCTTTCAACTTGTCAAAAGCTTGCTGTTGCGCAGGTCCCCATATGAACTTTGAGTCCTTTCTCAACAAAGAACTTAGTGGATTAGCAATGTCAGCATAACTTTGAATGAATTTTCTATAATATCCTGTTAATCCCAAAAAGCTCCTAACCTTGTCTACATTGGTCGGAACTGGAAAATTCTTGACAGCGTCCACCTTTGAATTTACTGTACTCAGTCCGTGTCTGTCTATCTTATGTCCTAAGTAAATGACACTGTCTTGCAAGAACTTACATTTTTCAAGTTTTACTTTTAACCCAGCTTCTCCTAGTCTTGAGAATATCAAATCTAATTTCTTAAAGTGCTCCACTGCAGTCTGAGAAACTATTAAAATGTCATCTAGAAATACACTGGCAGTGTTTCCTAACAATCCATCTAGAATAGTATTCATTAATCTCATGTAAGTTAATGGACTATTACATAACCCAAATGGCATTCTCTTGAACTCATAATGTCCTGTTGTAGTAGAAAATGCTGTGAACTCTCTTGAATCTTCATGCAATTCTATTTGCCAAAAAGCTGATTTGATATCTATAGTACTAAAATATCTATTCTCAGTTCCCAAACTTCTCAAAATGTCACCGATAATGGGTAATGGTAACCTGTCACGAATGGTGTGCTTATTCAGTTCCCTGTAATCAATAACTGGTCGCATAGTCCCATCAGACTTTGGTACTAGGATCAACGGAAAATTCCACTCACTTTTACTATGTTCAATAATATCCTGTGATAACATTTCAGTGATGAGTTTATCTACTACAGCTAATTTAGAGTGAGGAACTCTGTAGGCTGGTATGTAGATAGGTTGTGTTCCTGGTTTTAACTTAATGTGATGTTTTAAAACAGTTGTTTTGCCTAAGGCGTCCCCCGGCAAAGCAATTGCTTTTTTATGTTTCATAAGCAAAGCAAATAAAGCTTCATCCAACTCAGGGCAATTAGTTGATTGTAATAATTCTTTATATCTATTTCTTAAGTCTATGCCTTCTTGTACTGAACAAATTGATGAAGTTGGTAATTCTATCTCCTCACTATTCTCATTTAAAATCTTAATAGGTTTAGTACACACCTGAATACATCCTATTTGTGTACCTTTCTTTAAAACTATCTCTTTATTCATAGTATTAATTACTAATACTTCTACTCTGTTCTTATTTGTCTTATAAATCCCTGAGTCCCACTTCAATCCTTTAAGTTTAACTGATTCTGGGACTGTAATTACTTCAGAGTCTACATTGATTCCTTTCAAACACACTTCAACCTTATTAATTGACATGGGATGTAACAATGTCGACCTTGTTAATCCGCAATCTGCAATTTTCAAGGCATCTGTGGTTGATAATTTATTAATCTCTGGGATTTCCTGAACTTCTGAGTTGGGTTCACAAATTGTTTTACTTTCTGTAGGGTTGGACCGCTCGGCCTCGCTATCTAGGATAGAAATGTTATCTAAGGATTCATTGATTCCTGTCACTGGTCTTAAGTCTGGTTGATTTAAGAATGGGATTAACTGTGACTTCACTAAAATTCCTAAGTCAGCAGGACAAATTACCATGTTTTCTTTTCTCATAGTTGCAAATCCTATCAATAAATCTCCTGGAAAAACAGACTCTTCTACCACTATCACTGGGATGTACAATTGTTCATTTGTATACAAGGCAACTTCTAGCTCAATCTTGCCTAATGTTTTTAACTGATTTCCAGTTACACCTTGCAATGTATAACGGATTGGTTCCAACATTTTCACTCCTGGGTTCAACTGGTTTAAAACTTTACTAGTAATTACATTAACTACAGACCCTGTATCAATAAAAATTTGAATAGGCTTATTGAACACTTGACCCGCAATGAGAGGTCCTACAGAAGTTTTACCAACAGTAATTATCAGTTTGTCAGTTTCTTTCATCTCCCTTGCATTCCCATATTTAACACAATACCGCCTATCGGTATATATATGGGGAGGTCTGAAATGGTTTATTCTGTGTCTGGGGGTTTTCCTCTTAGCCCTGGGGGTACCCGAAAATTTCGGCACTCATGAGTTCTGTGTCCGATTTTATTATGGTAAATACAGAATGGAGGGTTCCTACATTGATACTCATTGTGACCTTCGTATTTGCAATTTCTGCAAATAATCCCATAAAAACATTCTTGTGCCTTGTGTCCCCATGCATTACAATTAAAACAAAGGATTCTGGTATCCCTATCCCTAGATGGACTTCTAGCATGCCGCCTATGTCCTACTTCTGTTTTCTTAAACTCTCTAGAGTTCCTATATTGGCTTTGTTGATTTATAGGCATTACATATGGGTTTATTGTTCTGGTCTCACTGTATCCTTGAAGAAGATAATCTACTTCTCCTAAACAGATATTTGATTTTAAATCTTTGTACAGCCTTTCTGCTGTTAAGTCATCAGAATTCTTTGCCAATAAGCTAAATGTGATCAATTTGATTACCTGTGAGATTTTCATCTTCTCACTAGATCTTTCTATCCAGTCTGAATCTTTCAAGATAGAATTCATGTCTTTTGACCATCTATCTAATCTAGCTAAGTACTCTGTGTCAGTTTTCACTTGTCCTAACTTCCTTAATCATTTTTACCAATGATCTAATAGGATCCTGATCACATTTGGACATGAAATGCTTGATAAATGCCTTCTTATAATCATCATATTGATTAATTGATTCCATTTGCTGGAAGTTAATGACAAACCTCGCCCTTCCATGCTCTGGATCTATATTCTCCTTGAGAATCTCAATCTTACGATTCTCGTTTGTTATATTTTTACTAACTATAAGAGTGTCAATGAGGTTTAGGAACTTGTTTACACCATATGTGTTAGACTCTCCTGTGAATTTTGGAATATTTGTATTTGATGTGTGAATTTCGTGTCTCAACACGTTAGAATTCTGAGGGGTACTCATACTTATTATTAATACCTTGCTTTAGCCTGGCTGCTTGCGATGTCGCTTCGTGATGTCAATGTCTGGTTCGACGTCCTTCTACGGTCTTGTCATTCCTCAACGACGTTGTTCCTCCTCCATCACACACTCTGCCTTGAAGACCGCCTTGTAGATGATGATCTCCTTGAAGAATCTTGAAGAATGCTTGTTCCCAACGTAGCAGTTACTTGAAGTTGTAGATTTCTCTCGTAGTCGTAATACACTCTTGATTTTGGTTGTCTTGTTCTCGTAGACTTCAGGCGCCACTTCTCTTCGGAGGTGTTTAACACCCAGATCGTTCGTTCCACCGCTGAGCACCACTTTCACCTCCCCTAGTCACCACTGTCACTTAAATTTGACTTGTAATATCACTCGTCTCGAGGCCCCTTGCCTCTCGTTACGTGAGGTTCACTAATATTCAAGTTCCTCTTAAGTAGTAGGCCCAATGCCTTCTTTTTCCTGTAGTCTCACTATTTTCTAGGCCCCATGCCTATTCCTCTCGTCCTTTGGGTTAATAAAAGGGGGGTGAATTTTCTTTCTTCTTTCACTGTAATTTCACCTTCAGCTTACACTCGGGATCTCTTTTCTCTCGTCTCTACATCGTCTCCTGATCCTCTCTCTACACCCTCTCTATATCTTCTCCCTATATCTTCTCTATCTCTTCTCCCCCGAGATCCCGTATCGTACGCTGAGCTACCTTCGTCTGACGTCACTAATTTTTCTAAACCAATCTTCGGTGACTTCTCAAATAAATGTCACTCCTTATGGGCGTGACTTTGAATTCCTGCACCAATAGTTTTTTCCTCCTTCTGCACCTTGCACCAATCCGGAAAGCCATTTCAATGCCACTAGCAAAAATTGTTTACCTCAGCATTAGTCAAACGAAGGTAACCCGCGCTTACAATGTTGTGATTACATAAGCGATTATAAAAACAGTCACCACCGTCGGTGTGTTTACATAGACAAACGTCGCCCTCACCTAGACATAACATTGCCCTCGAGCAGGCGTCGAGTCTGAATTATTCTACTGCCCTAGCTCATTTCCATTCGTACACTACCGGCCTCTTACATATATATATATATATATATATATATATATATATATATATATATACATATATTTACATATATATACATATACATGAATATTTATATGTATATTGGAGATTGTTTCACCATGTCTCTAGTGGTCCTTTCCTTGCTTTTCTGTGGCTGTGTTTTTCCTCCAAATGTGTTCAACTTTATTTTTTAACATCTGTAGTAGACCCGGTGGATATGTAAGGCGGCTGAACATCTCCGTTATGTGCTTACGAGTACACTTATCTTGTAAGAGCCCCTCGCTACAAACTCGAAAGACTCACAGAAAAAAAAACTACGCCAGATTTCGTTTTCATGTCATGTCATGACAGGTAATAAATAAAATCTTCTTTGCTGTTTGGTTTTCTGTAAAAGCAAGAAAAAGACTACTTAGTGGTAACTTACTCGAGACAAGGTGAAACAATATCCAAGTTCCTCGTCAGAATTGAGGTAAACATAGTAAACTCGTCAGGTCGGATAACGAAGGATATCGTATCTAGAAACCAAAACACGGAAAGAAAGAACAAAGACAGCGTAGTATACAAAAGTTCCCGTGGCAGATGCGACGCAGCTTAGTTCGGCAAAACGTCACGAGGAATCGGAAAAAGAATTTTATGACCACAGGAACTACATGCGACACAACAGAACATCTAACTCGTTAGTAATACGCGCTACGAGCCACGGCCATTCACCCAATTGGAATAATGTAGAGATACTTCACACTGGTATGGAAAGAATGACAAGAAAATCTATAGAATTAGCTTACACCAATTTAGCAGTAACAACTAATCATAGAGAAGGTCTTGTAAACCTAGCACGCACCTCGGCCGGATTGGTTATCGCACGGGCATATACAGACCAATCAGCGAGCTCCATTCCAAGACGACCCGCCAAATCATCTGCTAGATATGTATATAAGCAGCGTATGCCCAATTTTCAGTACCATTTTCTCTCTGAAGAAGACTCTGTCGAAAAATTAGAGAATAAAGTGCATCTGCTCCATCCTGGAATTTCCTTACACCACTTGTCGATATATATATATATATATATATATATATATATATAGATATATATATATATATATATATGTGTGTGTGTGTGTGTGTGTGTGTGTGTGTGTGTGTGTGTGTGTGTGTGTGTGTGTGTGTGCGTGTGTGTGTGTGTGTGTGTGTGTGTGTGTGTGTGTGTGTGTGTGTGTGTGTGTGTGTGTGTGTGTGTGTGTGTGTGTGTGTGTGTGTGTGTGTGTGTGTGTGTGTGTGTATGTCATTATGATATTTGTAAATATACTCTCCTACTGGGATTCGATCCCTCGCCTGAGCGGTCTTCGTCTTGAAAGAACCAAGCCGCTCAGGCGAGGGTTCGAATCTCAGTAGGAGAGGTTTTTTCATACATACATACATATATATATATATATATATATATATATATATATATATATATATATATATACATATATATATATATATAAATATGTATATATATATATATATATTTACTGTATATATATATATGTATATGTATATATATATATATAAATATATATATATATATATATATATATATATAATATATATATATATATATAGTATATTTCGGGCTCAGATTCTCACTAAGCACAACGGTATTTTGTTACTGGTTAATTTTCTTACTGATATTTTAAATTTTTCTAGCAGTAGACCTCATTTCAGGGGAGTGGGCAAATACAAGCTTTCCATAGTCTTCCATTTCTAATTGACATTTCGACTTCAAGGAGTCATATTCAGAATAGTATACAAGAATTAGGTCAGAGTCTGACACCGCTACATAATACACAATTGACAATTTTATACAGACAACATGAGTTTAAGTATATGCCACTTGGGAACCTGACAGTGTTTGCTAATATCTTCGAATTACGTCTTCCCCTCTAACAGGAAACGTAGACCGTCACTGCGGGACGTAAACCCAATGGGAATATTGTCTCACTAGGTGGTACAAAGTCTCTATCGTGGGACATAATCCTTGGCTAGACGGGACAAAGATACCCACCGTCCGAGTTACCTCTCTCCGCTACATCTATCTCGCTTTATATACCCTTGTGATCTTTATTTTATATAGTATTGCCCTGAATATGAACATATGTAATAGTTAAAACAGCTGTTGGTATAAATGAATTTACATTCTGAAGCTTTTTGCATTTTCCTGCAAAGCTTGAGCTTTGAAAAAGAAGATATAGAGAGTTAGAGAAATGTTCCCTTAAAATCATTGCACTTCAGCATTTAACAAAAAATGTTTACGAGAAAGACTTTGCCCGAAAGTTATGTATATATATATATATATATATATATATATATATAATATATATATATATATATATATATATTTATATATATATATATCGTATACTTAGGGCACAGGTTCTCCTTGATACACACTGAGTTAAACACTACAGCACATTTTCAATTCTCTTCACTATAGTTCTGACTTTGGGAGGGTGATCATAAGCTAACTGCCCAAAGTTATCCATTTTAATAACACAATTTGACGTTTCGACTTCAAGGAGTCATTCGCAAAATAATTACAATTCAACTCAACACCATTAAACAAGCACAGAACAACTACATTTTCACGGACTGAATAAGGCGACATCTTTCCATATACATAGAAAGGCTTACAATAGTGTGTGGGCCGTTGATCTGACCCTAGCTGATCGTCTCAGAGGAGGGTGAGGGTGTGAGGGAGGGGAAGGGGAGAGGGAGGGGCGGGGAGGGGAAGGGGGGGGGTCGGGGCAGTGGCAATATGAGAGGGGTGGACATAATCCCACTATTGATGGGATTAGTTCTCACATGTCTTGATGAGCTATTGAATAAGGGAATGACCGTTACCTTATTAGATTATATATTAATGCTAGGAGTCCATTCCCTGATATACATAGCCTCTAACATCCTTAATTCTCTAACCTCATTACATTGTGTAACTACTTCAGTGTTGTTAACAATAGTTGCTCTATTAAGGGAAGATTTCTAATCGCTCCCTGTTGGAGATAGAGTGTTAGGCGACGGCTGAGACTACAGGTCGTAAACCCAATGTATGTACAATTATAGAGCGCGCAGTCTCCATAATTACAGTTGAATCTGTACACCACATTGGTTTTTGACAGAGTCCCAGATTTGCCAGACATATCATTTTTCAGCACTAAGGAGCAAGTGTGGGGGTTCTTATAAAACATCACCATTCATAAGACTTGACTGTCTTCCACCGGTTTGCAATTTCTGAAGACGATGTCTTTAATACGTTTTTCGTCTTCCCGGTACGAACTGCTAAAAATATCTTGGTGGTAAACTGTGATTTTGTTTTGCTGACACAGAGAGTACTCAGAGGCACGACGGTCTAGCAAATATTATGTGATTTGAAAAAAATCTGTGTTAGAGTAACCATTGTTAACTAACATCTGACGTAAGTGCTGAAATTCGGCATGCAGCAGATGCCAAGAAGAGCAAACCTTAATTGCCCGCCTCACGTATGCCTTGATTACCCCTCTCTTGTAATTTTGCGTGCATCCACCTTCACCATTCATGCATTTACCCGCATTGA
>NC_134800.1:40867187-40869687 GCF_046742065.1 Oratosquilla oratoria
ATGAATTGAATAAAATTCCTGCAGAGGCAGTGCAATGTAGTTCAGTTCGAAGCTTTAAGATTTGTTTAGATAAACATTTAAGCAAGATATTGTAATGATTATTTGTTATTATTTGTCTGTTTATTTATTATTTGCTTGATTTCCATTTATTATCATCTATTTGTCAGTTTATTATTATTTACTATTTACCTGTTTGTTTATCATTTAACTATACCTATGTATCATTTATTTTATTTAATATTATTCAATTTTTTTTTTTTTTGTCATTTATATATATATTTTTTTCGCATCCGACCTAGTTATGGACCAAAAGGTCTCCTGTCGGGATGCTCTGCCTTTGTAATCCTTTGTAATATTTTTATCTAAAAATCAAATAACATAAAGGAATCAGGAATTATTTAATTTTTCAATAAGAATTTATTTCACTAGATATTTCAATTTATACAAAAGAAATAAATATTTTATCTTGTTATTTGGTTTGCAATTCTCCGATTTTATGGATTTTCTTTAATTATCAATTTTTATCTTTACTTCGTAGGAACTAATTTCGCTCAAATTTACGAATGAGAAATTAGCCCAATAGTGAAAAAAAAGTTTAGATAGACAAAGCCTACTAGATAAGAATTGGTAATTATTAATTCTGTGTTAAAAGATAGCAAAGAGGAAGGCCAGAAGAATCAAAAGACTTCATTGAAATACCATACATTAAGTAAAAACGTGTGTTACAGTACTCAGCTAGGCTATTTAGGCGTCCGTACAATAATCAAATACCAAAAATGGCGACTGTTTTATGAGTTACGAAGATATAAAGGAAATTATCTCACAGCAGCTTGTCGTAATTGAAAGGTAGTGTGTAATGATTTATCTAACAGATGACACCAATAGAATCAAATATATCTGAAAGGAGACAACATATCTAACCTAAGATATGATTGTACTAAATTCTAGTAATGAAATTAATATAGAAGCTATACGTATATATCTTGCTTTGAAGTCACATCGATACAGTTTTTTATAGAAATGATTGATATATAGAGAAAGTTTATATATATGGGAATTTCAAATATTCATCTATAAAATTTATTTCTGGTTTATTGAGGGTCGGGTGTCCGCTGTGGACAATTGTCCCGAATTTCACATAAGGGAAGACTTCGGTTAAATATTTTAGACAAATTATTTGGATGATGGAGAACATAAACACAGGGGAAGGCTCGGAACCCTAAACACTCTAACGTTTCGTTCGCGTAGAAGTTCTACGCGAACTAAACGTTAGAGTGTTTAGGGTTCCGAGCCTTCCCCTGTGTTTATGTTCTCCATCATCCAAATAACTTCGGTTAAAGTTGAGTTCCTCCTCGACTTCGAGGACGAAGAGAACATAGAGGAGGACTGTGGCAAGTTCTTTGACCGAGGTTCCTGAAGGAGTATCTCACACTTGACTCCCGACTCTCGAAGAACAACTAGGACCTTCGAGACTCCTCCTCGTCTTAATAATGGATGTCGTCCACCACAACAAGGATGAGCACAAGTGAAAAACTTGACACACTAACGACTTTTTTCCGGCACGCGAAATCCGGAGCTCAACTTAAAACAAATAACTAATGGACGCCCATCTTCTGCATGTACTGTGGTAACAGCAAACTGCTCTCAGAAGTGGATTAGGGCCTAGCAGGTGAACGAAAGGGGCTGATTTTGGCACCTTCGCGTAAAAAGGTTGCCCACCCTTGTCTTAGGAAAATGTGGAAGAGGATCTCCTCTTCCAGATCTTCCGTTGGGAGGACGACTCTGACAATACCGTGGGTCTTGTGAGACTCCTCAGCCACGTGAAGAGGGACCCAGTCTACGGGCAGAAACCTCGGGATTTCGGGGGAAGACTTGACCAAGACTTGACCAAGAGGAGCTACGAGGGTTGTTGTTATCATTGTCCGTGCTATCATGGCTACTGCTTTAGCATCATCATAATTATTTTGTCGGTTGTTTGCTTTGTTTTGTTGTTTGTTTTCTCTTTGCGTATGTATAAATACACATGAACAACATACGCACACAATCAAGCACACACACACACACACACACACACACACACACACACACACACACACACACACACACACACACACACACACACACACACACACACACACACACACACACACACACACACACACACACACACACACACACACACACACACACACACACACACACACACACACATACACACACACACACACACACACACACACACACACACACACACACACACACACACACACACACACGCACACACACACATATACATACAAACGTACACGCACACACAACCACACACACGTACATACAGAAGCGTGTGTGTGTGTGTGTGTGTGTGTGTGTGTGTGTGTGTGTGTGTGTGTGTGTGTGTGTGTGTGTGTGTGTGTGTGTGTGTGTGTGTGTGTGTGTGTGTGTGCGTTTGTTCACGTATATGCGTGTGTGTGTATACATCTACGCATCTACGAGTGTATTG
>NC_134800.1:40884687-40887187 GCF_046742065.1 Oratosquilla oratoria
ATGATAATAAAAAACGAGTTATGTCAGTGTCACACTTCGGCGGCGCCGGATGCGGCAAAGTTATGGACGAGTTCGATTAGTTTAATAAAATCTTCTGGCGATGGCTACAGCTTCATATAACGACCTCTGTCTAACCCCTGGTTAAAATACTATCATATCCTTTCGAGTTTAATCAATCGTAAGGAGGACTTTGCGGCGCCGGACAGTGTGACACCGGCCAAACGCCGGACTGAATTGATGGAGAGGATTCGAAAGACAGACTTCTAATAAGATTAATTCAAGTTAATCGTCGGTAATCGAACCGGTGCCTTCATACTGATAGAACAGGAAACTAATGTGCTACAGTAAAATAGAAATAATCTATGTACAGTCAGCTGGTAAAGTCCGTTCGTCTTTTACTGCTCAGAACTTCCTGGGAGGTTAGTATTTTAGTTCAATACAAGTGGCATTGTGGAATATCGTCGCTACGTGTTGATGATAATATAAATCTGTGTGTTTTGTATTTGTACGTTTGCTGGAGCAGGCGAACGGGCATTTGTCTATCAAAGTTCATTGGTACTTCCAGAAGACCTATGGGTCCATAACAAGGTCAGATTAAAAAAAAAAAAAAAAAAAAAAAAAAAAATCACTATTCCACTTCCGCCCAGTGAAAAGTGAAAAAACCCCTGATAGAGCAAAGTCCTATCAGTTGCAGCGAGCCGTTATTACTATTGTTATTTAATTTTTTGTAGATTTTCATTAAATAGAAGAAATGCTCAGATGTTTATCAAAGTGAACTTTGAACTGTATTATGTTATATTGCTTTGGCTGAAAGCTTATTCCATTCACTGATGACGTGGTTGACAAAACTCTTTCCACCTACATCTACGTCCCCGCTGAAATTGACTGAACACTTCCATATTGAACAAAGGATATAGAATACATTTAATGCACACGAGTCATTGAGATAACTTTGGTCCCGCGATGGTTTCCCTACAGCTGTGGAGAGTTCATTAATCATATAAGAATGAAATATGAAACTATTGTTGTTCAGGCATGAGCGTTATCAAACCTTTTTCTAGAATATTTTGTTTGACAGAACGTCCTCTGCCAAAGAGAACAATCTAGAACATAAAATCATTCTAACTTTTGTTCTTCTTGCTAACCCACCTCCTACTCTCTCCCACTCCCTCCTACGGCTGTCCTTGGTCATTCTTTTCGATATCTTCCATTTTTTTTTTTTTTTAAATTTCACTTGTAATTTCTATTTCTTGATCACAGCTCCTTGAACAGGACTCTTTCAGAGTTTACATGAATAAAACCACTTAGCGACAAATAACAAACATATAAGCCAATTTAGGAGAAGATTGAATAACTTTATGGGAAGAAATGGCAGGTGGTAAGGGACGTGAAACTACTTTGTGTAGGCCTTATGGTCTCTCGCAGTCTCCTCCATTCTTACGTTCTTGTGTAATTATGATACACTACGGTCTAATGGGTTCTTAGCAGCAGACAGAATAAAAATGCAAATTGAGGAAGGTGCTCCACTTGTTCAATTGTTTAGTTTCTCGCAAGCAAGAAATAAAGCAAGGCCTGACATTGTTTAAGTCTCCGTCACATTCAAGGAAAGCTCACACATTAGCATACAATGGTGAGACTACAGTTAACTGCAGCGTTAACGCAGTTTACATAAAACAAGATTAAGTATGGAGCAAGAAGGACTCCTTGGGGAACTTCGCAAATAATCTCACGTGCAAGCCAAATACCTTTTCTCACAAAATTAACCATTCGTTTCATTAATCGTTCTCAATTCTTTTATACAATTGTCTTGTTTAAAACAGCAGAATATTATTGTATAAATCACAAAAGGCTATCTTGAAGTCCAAGGGGTCATTTCACAGGCATATATTGTCTGTTTCATCTTTGATGTTAATAAGGGTTATTAGATGATTTTTTTTTTTTTTTTTTTTTTTTTTTTGTCTGAGAGTTTAATGGAAGGGGTCTATACACCTTTGGGTTGTAGGTTCCTGATATGAATCCACAGGAACAGTGCGTGCATGAATCGAAGGATTTGGGAGAAGGAAGTTTGACGGGAATGCATATGGTGGAATAATGAACAAATGTTGTATATCTACTGTATTTATTACTTATTTTAGACAAAACAGCAAAAATGTTCATAAGGGTGCTTTTTAGGAGGACGTAAGTATATATCTATATATCTATATATCTATATATATATATATATATGTATATATATATATATGTATATATATATATATATATGTATATATATATATATATATGTTCAATCATGTGCCGATTGAAACTGAAATTATGTTTATTATTCTAGGAATGAGAATATAAGATTCAATATGTAATGTGTACGATCTACGAAATGAGTAGTGGGTTCTGTTGTGAGATAGGATACTGAGCTGTTATTTGCCTTATTGTAGAACAATAACAAATATATATAACAAACACTGGGAGTGACGCCTCCCCTTGCCACGTGAAGTAAAAGGAA
>NC_134800.1:40922187-40932187 GCF_046742065.1 Oratosquilla oratoria
GATCTTTTGTTTTGGAATGATTGTTTTGCTTCGAGCTGCAAAGTACGAGGCTGATTATTCTGACCGAACCTACTAACACGTTAACCCAAATATGCTACCAGGTATGATGTGAGTCACTCGCCATTGTCTGTGGCAGACTAATAACCGCAAAACGTACCTTTGTATGATTTTCACTCGATTTTTGGGGTCGTTTTTGCTGTGACGTTGGGGATGGGGGCTTATCAAATATTCTCCCCATTCCGGGAAGTTACAGTGGAGGAGGGGGGGGTCACTCTCGAACACTAGAATAAAATATGTGAGGTAAGTTGCCAAGTAGAAGATACTTGACTTGGTAGTCAATTAAACCAACGATTCTTTTCTGAAGGAGAGAGAAGGAGAATCTTAACTTTCCCTCCATCATTACCTCCTTCGGCTTGATGGAAATCTCCGTTTACCCCCTTATTTCCATACAAAAAAACTCATAGCCATTATAAAGGGACAAAAAAGGATTGACTGACACTCTCCCTTTCTCCCCCTCCTCCCTCTCTCCCTCAGCGTGCACATACACACACACACACACACACACACCACACACACACACACACACACACACACACACACACACACACACACACACACACACACACACACACACACACACACACACACACACACACACACACACACACACACACACACACACACACACACACACACACACATATATATATATATATATATATATATATATATATATATATATATACATGCATACATACATACCTAACATCCTCTCTCTCATACACACACAATTTACAAAACTAAATTTAATTTAATTATTATTCAACTATCAGGTACATCAATTATTTACCCTTTGCCATATATATTATTTACAACCCAAGGGTTAAATTCACGCCGGGCTGAGAATCACTGCCCTATATACATTATTCTAGACCTCCTGTTCCACTGTTTAGGAAGTACCACGGGAGTTATAGAATAGACTGACGGCACTCCAGAATAGAGAAGAAGAATACCACCTGGTCACTCATTTCGGTGAAAAAAAGATCGTGACATTACCCAGAAGAGAATACTTAAAGGGCGTTTTCATATTGAAAGTCTTACTTGAAAAAAATTAATTTAAGAGAAATACCTCTCTCCTGACTAGTCCTCAGGCATCAGAACAAAATATAAGACAAGATAAAATAAAGTAAAACAAATTGAAATGAAATGAAATAAAATAAAATAGAATTAGATAAAATTAGATCAAATTAAATAAAGTAAAATGAAATAAGATAGAATAAAATAAAATAATGAAAAATAGATAAAATAGATAAAATAAGAATAAAATGAAATAAAATAAAATAAAATGAAATAAAATGAGATAAAATAAAATAAGATAAAATATAATGAAATAAAATGAAATAAAATAAAATGAAATAAAATAAAATAAAATAAACCAAAACAAAAGAGATAAAGTAAAATTAAATCAAACAGAAATTAAATAAAATTATATTAAATATATATACTAATAAAAGGATTCTTTTTTATATCGATCTAAATCGGATCGAAAACCCCTGCGGCCCCTGACTGGCTGAGAGAATGGTGACGTCACGGCAACGGAGACAACTGATTAGCCGAGAGCGGTGACGTCACGGCAATGGAGACGACCGAGTGAAGCGATCTCGCCCGAAGGGCCGAGCCCCCACGTTACAGGGTCGGGCGCAGCCTGTTGCTTGTTACATCAAAGTAAACTTAACAAAGCAAAACAAAGAAAAATGAAACAAAATAAAAAAGAGATATAAACTAGAGTATAAGAATCAGATGCCTGCACTAATTGGACTGAGAGTCTATAACCACGTTCACTTAGTTAACAACCTACTACCTCCTTAACTCCCTTTCCTGAATAGAGCCATCTGGTGTTAATTAACTGATGAGCGTCATATTGTCAAATAGTTTAAAGGCATTTCCTCCAAAGTTAACCTCAGCTAATCCAAGAAGTGACAAAGGGGTTTATTCTAGGCCTAAGCACAAAATGAAACGCAGGCGACAAAGGCGACACAGGCGACACAGGCAACACAGGCGATGCAGCTTAGAGCAAAGGCAGACTTCCTGTTGCTGAATTGATTCTAGATGAACTTTTCAGCATTGCAAGTGAAAGAGAAGTTCAAACTTTATTTCAGTTCAGCAACAGGAACTCTGTCTTTGCTGCGTCGCCTATGTCGCCTGCGTCTCAGTTTGCGCTTAGGCTAAGAACAGGCCTGGTTACCTGAATAGGATGTCTTCTGCAGTGCCTTAGGCTCATTTCGTACGTATCGACTTTTCGCCGTGTGCCTTCCACGACATGACGTCGTGCTCTTAAATAAACATGAGTATTTATGGGCGTTTTCTCATGTGGTCGTGGCCGTGACGTGTGAAAGCGTCCATAGACACCCATGGTTATATGAGAGCACGACGTCGTGTTGTGGACGAAAAAATCGATACGTAAAAAAAAAAAAAAAAAAAAAAAAAAAAAAAAAAAAAAAAAAAAAAAAAAAAAAAAAAAAAAAAAAAAAAAAAGCCTTTCAGTGACAGTCACTGTGAATGACCCTGAAGAAGATGCAATAACGGGAACTATCTTATAGATGACGGGGATGGATTCGAACCCACAACATTTAAGACGCGAGCTGGGCACTTTAACCATTCGACCACCATAGACCTCTCTTGGTGGGAATAGCTTTGAAGAATCTCTTCAGGTCTCTGTAAAACGGGCCCTACACGATCAATATTATTGCGCAATATTCCGTATTGTACAATATTATTGACAGTGTAGTGAAGGTATTGAAGAGACACACGTGTTTGGCTTGTACATTTGATATCTTCAATATAATGCGTCATTCATCAATACCATCCCTACACCACCGTCAATAACATTGTACAATCCTGAATATTGCACAATAATATTGATCGTGTAGGGTAAGCTTAAGGGAGCTGTCCCGGTTGAGTCTTTAGTGACTGTCCAGCGTCTCAACAATCGTACGAAAAAACTTTTCCCAGTAGATTTCGTGTATGTGCAAAGGATTGGATGCTGGGTGGCGTGGCTTGCTGGTTGACCACTGGCTATGTATTCTAGGGTACCGGGTTCGCGCTCCGACTACCTCACCAGCCGACTCGACTTTGAACGAGTGCCGTCATCTCCTGGGGAGTCAAAACAGTGAGGAAAGGAATAGATATACGTACACATATACGTATACATATACATGTACATATGCAGATACATATACATATACCTATACATATACATATACATATACATATACATATACATATACATATACATATACATGCAAAGTAGACCACTTGGAAAATGAAACTAACGAAACAGAGCGCTTTCGTATATTACATCTTTACTGAAGATGTAATATACGAAAGCGCTCTGCTTCGTTAGTTCCTTTTTCCAAGTGGTCTACTTTGCATAAGTGAACACACGTACCCTTGTTCTTATTAGCATGCATATACATATACATATATATATACATATACATATACATATACATATACATATACATATACATATATATATATATATATATATATATATACATATACATATACATATACATATACATATACATATACAATAGGAGTGAGGACGCCAGGGCAGAGACAGGAGACGTCTCAATACAGTAGTAGGGAAGGCAAGCGAGACATGCCTGAGATGGTGTGGTCATGTCTTAAGGATGGACGAAGATAACCCTGTGAAAGAGTCAAGGGAGGGGAGGATTGAGAGGAAGACAAAGGTTGAGATGAAGGGGAAGATGGAGGGACGCAATTGAGAGAGACAAGAATCAGTTGGGATTAGATGAAGAGGATGTAGAGACCAGAAGCTACTGCTGACTACATATTAGAGTGGTCCGTCTCACAAGGAAGAAGAATGCATGTGGGGGAGCTTGCAGTCAGTCTCAAAAACCAGATCCAAAATATCTCTATAAACTCTACGTTTTCTACGAAATTTTCCATATAAGGATAGATGATAACCCGCGACTTCTCCCCTTCTGTTAGTACGTGACAGAAACAGACCCACAATAATAAGACACAGATAACTGTCCAACATTTCTTCCACGAAAGTTCTATGGGCGGGTCTGAGGACCGTTGCCAGCTGAGCTATGACTGTGGGTTTCTCTTTACTTAAAGTCAAAGCAACATTTAATATTGCATAAATACATATGCACACATTTACACACTCACACACACATAAACACACACACACACACACACACACACACACACACACACACACACACACACACACACACACACACACACACACACACACACACACACACACACACACACACACTCACGTGTGTGTGTGTACGCGCGTGTGTGCGTGTGTGTGTACGTGCGTGCGTGCGTGTGTGTGTGTGTGTGTGTGTGTGTGTGTGTGTGTGTGTGTGTGTGTGTGTGTGTGTGTGTGTGTGTGTGTTTGTGTGTGTGTGTGTGTGTGTGTGTGTGTGTGTGTGTGTGTGTGTGTGTGTGTGTGTGTGTGTGTGTGTGTGTGTGTGTGTGTGTGTGTGTGGTGTGTGTGTGTGTGTGTGTGTGTGTGTGTGTGTGTGTGTGTGTGTGTGTGTGTGTGTGTGTGTGTGTGTGTGTGTGTGTGTGTGCACTCTGCAAGGCAGGGTGCTTAATCATACAACCTAGTGGCATGTTTTATATATTTTGTTCTAAATCTATAAGAGACGATTTAATTTTACTCCAGAGGCAGTTCAGGCAACATCTCGATTAATTCCTCGGGATTTATTTCCGCAAAGGATTTTATTCAGCTAAAGATTAACCCCAGGCTTAGTAATGGTAACCAACATACATGGAATGACTTAGTCGAAATGAGATAGTAGTTGCATGAGAAGTTATAAATTGTTATGGACCGAAAAGTCACCTGCCTTATGTTTTTCTATTGGTATTTTGGTGGCATTAAATCGAATTATCAGCCAGAATAAACACTAAAAATACGTCAGTGAGCTCAAGATGTAAAGGTATGGACCGCATGCACACATTGGTATGTCACATATACCAGATTGGCATGATACATGACGTCATGGAGTAGACTTATGTGTATTTAATGTGATGTGACGAGTAGGATCCTGTGAGTGGTATGACAGAGGATGGGAGTGGTATACTGAAGGTAATGACGTGATGGGTTTAAAAAAGTGGCATGTCTGACGTCAGTGGAATGATTGATGAGAAAGATTTTATTGAAGTATAATATGTGTTGTCAGTGTAGAGAAATGAAAAGTTAGTGGAATGAAAAAGCCACTCAGATATTAGCATAAGGATGGTATTGCTGTAGTATAGTAAGAGTATTATAACGAATACTTCTATGGAATGATCAATGAGGTCTGTGGAATGATATACAACGTCTGTGGCATGACAAATCATACCATCCCCACATAGGATCGAGGTATGAAGGAAACGAGAGTATTATGGCATAATAAGGAGAATTTTATTTCGGGAACACCAGTGGCATGACATCTGGAATAAGTGGAATGATATGTATTGTCTGCGGCATGAGATGAAGATTCACTCGTAAATCGTACTCATGTCTTCCGTAAAGTAGAAGTGGTATGACGGGAAAGTTGAGTGGCATGTCTGCTACCATTGTGGAATGACGGCTGGAGGAAGAGGAACTGGCGAATGGCATGAGGGGTGGCGTACGATATTTGGTAGTAGCGCCGTGAGCGTCAGTGTTCTTCAACCAGCGCTAGTGGAATGACGTGTGGAAAGACCTTATACTCCACGTCTTATTTGGCTTGTGGGAAGCGAGTGGCATGCGCCGCAGTGGTGGTATATATACCATTCTTGTACCGAATGGTGGTGAATAACCTCGGGCAGTGGTGGTGGCAGGTCTCCCGCGGTGTTGGCAGAAGTCTTTGTTTTTGGTGTCACACTGATTTTCAATTTGTGTGTCAGAATGATGTGGAATAATATAACATTATACCCGTTTCGATTTTGTTTAGTATATAATATCTAACTTATATCTATGTGATTTACAAAATAATGTTTATATACATACCGTATCATAACACTCAGGTATAATGTATAATTCAGAGAATACTGACGGAATACTGTTTATGTTGGCAGCATACTTACCCTGACGGTAAGTCATATCAAAACATAGCATGATATACTGCTTCTTAAACTAGTTCAGCAATGCTGAGTATTGTTACAAAGAAGAATGTGTTTACATTGATTTTACATTGTTGTCCTCTTATATCATACTCATGATATACAAAGACCTTGCTCGTGACATATCAATTTCTCCAGGAATGTTATCAGAGAAATCGATAATATAAAAGCAAATGTACAACGTTTTGGTCTATTGATATAATATTGATAAGTATTGTTGTCATGGGTATCACCAAATATCTTCTTCAATTAATATTTTTTTTTTGGGGGAGGAGGGGAGATTTTCACCATCAATACAATTGTAACATAAGTGTATATGCGTACGTACAGTAGTCAGTAGTATCTTTATTATTTGTGGTATCAATGTTTATGTTATCCTCAGTGGTAATATCACGAATACCCTAAAGGGTATTCATAGTTACCGTGCCCGCTGGTACCACGTGGTAGGATACCATTACTTGTGGTATCACGAGTAATGGTAATGGAGACAGTAATATTGACAGAGAACCTCTGAGGTCTGTCGAGCGTCTGGCACCGCGCCCGATTGCAATAACAGAGATGGGAGGGGGGGGGGTCCGCTTCTGTTGGCAACAATGGTGCTGACAGACAGTGACACAAGTGCTGACAGACACTGACACTGGTGGTGACAGCCTCTGACAGTGGTGGTGATAAGTTAGGGCAATGGTGGTGACATGGTGGTGTATAGTTTCGACAATGGTAATATGATGGTAATGGTCAGTGTTGGTGAGGTTTGAGGGTGGGGACAATTTTTCTTTGAAGATTCCGAGAATTGTAGTAATAATTTGTGTTCATGGTAATGACATGGTAATGAGCGTTTCTGACGATGGTAATGAGAATCTAGGCCAATGGTAACAAGATTTTTCTTAAAGAGGTGGTTCTGGTAATGGTAATAACTGGTTCTAAGAATAGTAGTAATACTCGTAAATCACCCCACTGGTAATGACATTGAACTAAATATTTCTTTGCAATATTGACAGCGGGATATAATAATGATACCCTTTTCTCACAATTGTTGTCAATGCACACGTATTCGCGACAACACGTTTTGACAACGTTGGTGGTAGTAGTAGTAGTAGTAGTAGTAGTAGTAGTAGTAGGTTACAAGAACAGTAGTGACATTGCCCAATAATGGTATTAATACATCATGATAGTGACAAATTCCAGTTGTGATGTTGATAGATATTGGCTTTGTATCACACTCAAAAAATTGTGGTGACATTTCTGGATGGAAATGGGGACAGCGGCGTTGGCAACATCCACTCAAGGAGATGGAAGCCTCTGACAACCTAGTTTGACATCTGACAACAGTAGTAGCATGTTCTAGAAATGAAAGTCTCTGGTTAGGATGGTAGACAACTAGAATGGTGATAGGTTCTGATAATGTTTTTGGTCGTTTCTAACAATAGTGATGCGGTGTCTGATATCACTTCCACAGACAAATGGCAACATGCATTAACAACGTTGGGGGTTCTCAATTTTTCTTGTTTTCTTTTTAATAATTTGACAGATTTTGACGTACAAATGATATGTATGGAATAGAAAACTATGCAAATCACTGGGCTGATTGGCCCTACGTGTATATGTCCATAACAAGATCGGACGCAAAAAAAAAAAAAAAAAAAAAAAAAAAAAAAGTGACCATGTATCTAGTTGATAGTCATTACAGCAAGTTATATAAGTGTTTATCATATTGAATCCTGAGAATTTCTGATTATATATATACTAAATTATGTCGCCTTCGCGGAAAGTTTATTCCAGTCTGTGACTAAGCGGTTAGATTAATTACTCAATTCTAGAAGATGGTTAAGTTCTAATGCCAATGTCACACTATGCGGCGGCGCCGGATGCGACCAGATTATGTTTGCAAGTTAAATTAGTTTAATAAAATCACCTGGCGACAGCCAAAAGTTAATATAACAACCACCATCTCCCCACGGTTATAAGAGTATTCTCTCATAACCTTTGGAGTCTAATGATTTATAAGGCTGCGTATACACCAAGTGAATCGAATTTATTCAATTTGTGAAGAATCAACACGATTCATGAATCGTGTTGATTCGGCACACTAGATTCAATGTAACCGTTCACACCAGGCGAATCTAGTCCATTCAAATCATGCCGATTCGCCTGGTTACATTGAAACTAGTGTGGCGAATCAACATGATTCATGAATCGTGTTGATTCTTCATGAATTAAGTCCATTCGATTTGCTTGGTGTAAACACAGCCTAAGGGAGACTTTGCCGTAGCCAACAACAAGCCGCAGAGGCGGTGCCGGACAGTGTGTCACCGGCCTAAGACCTGGCTAGCTCGTGATACTGGCGATACCAGCCACACTGACTAACCTCACGAAAGCGGTGCGAGATTGTCCACACGGATAGAAGCGCTGGTAAACCACAACCCATAACAACATGAGCCTCTAACGACGGGGGGGGGCACGTTGTTGTCAGAATCGGTGTCACAGATGCCAACAATCTCAGTGACACATCTAGGACGTGGGAGAAGAAGCTCAGAAAATGATTTTGGTGGTAAATTCACAAGAACATATGAATGGACAGGACTGCAGGAGATCCTAAGGACAACATTAGGCAGATCCATTTCCCTTACCATCTGTCATCCCTATCCACTAAATTGTCTAACCCTCTCTTACAACAACAAGTTATTTCGGCGCTCACTACCTGGTTACTAAGTCTATTCCATTCGCTATCCACTCGTTGGATAAACTAGTTCTTGCTTATTTCCTGCTTAAACCAAAATTTGTCCACAACAATGGTTGTGGTTTGGTCTAGTGATGATGGTGACACGTGACCGAAATGTTGTTAAATGATTAGAGAATGAGCACAGATTTTACGTGTGAAGTAGAGCTTCCTGACATTTCGTAGACAGTTGAGTTCTGAGTGATGGTCAATAGCAACAATTTTCCAATGTCTTTTACTGTACTTATGCCTTTTTTGTGTTTTTTTTTTCTTCTTTATGAATATGAATAACGTTTGATCACTTTTCCTTTAGTGCCTCTCCAGTCGTGACGCATATATGTACATTTTTTTTCAAATAATATCTAATAGGATATAATTTTTTTTTGTCAATGGCAACCTTCAAGTTCTGGAATTTCATTACCTTTCTATTATTTTCTTTTTTCTACATTTTCCATCGATATCTTTCATCATATTTGCAAATGTAAGATTCCGTTCATTGTTTCACGTAGCGCAAATGATATAACCCAAATACATACATACATACATACATACATACATACATACATACATACATACATACATACATACATACATACATACATACATAAATACATACATCCATATATACGTACATATATACATAATTACACAAATACCCCATATAGGCATACATACAACCATACATACATAAACACACACGAACACACACACACACACACACACACACACACACACACACACACACACACACACACACACACACACACACACACACACACACACACACACACACACACACACACACACACACACACACACACACACACACACACACAAACACATACACACACACACACACACACACACACACACACACACACACACACACACACACACACACACACATATATATATATATATATATATATATATATATATATATATATATATACAGACACACACACAAACTGATAATGACATTGATGTATGTACCAACGGCTTTTTCCCCCTTACAAGGAAGATAGAAAAAAAGGCATAAAATCCATTCACACCCATTGCATCCCGACATACTCCACTCCCATTCACTCCCTCCCTCTCTCTTATCTTGGCTCCTCTAGGATGACGGGTCATCCCTGCATCTCGCCC
>NC_134800.1:40944687-40954687 GCF_046742065.1 Oratosquilla oratoria
ATTGACACATATAAAGAAAACATAAACAGTTATCATCAGCTTATGTGTTTCGAGCAATCTTTTCACAATGGAAAATGATATCAGATTATGGATTTGATATAATTTGTTATGTCATCTAAACTCTTGCTCCGCTTCAGCTGAATAAAATATCTTGGCGACAGCTATGTGAACACCATTATTAAAAAATAGAGTGCAATAGGTTTTAAATGGGTTTAATCTATTCGATGTGAGAGTAACTACGTAGTTTATGAAACGTAGAGAGAGGCAAAAACATGTAAACGAATAAGTATTTGTACAACACTGTATGGGTCCCAGTGAACAGATATACATTTTCATCAACCACAATTCACTTTAATTCTAAGCCATCAACACGAGATACTCGAGGAGGCCAACATGCAGAAATTGAAACGTGCCCAGGTTCGAGTGTTTGGCTGTACCGCGTTTCAATTTCTGCATGTTGGCCTCCTCGAGTCTCTCGATGTTGATGGCTCAGAATTAAAGTGAATTGTGGTTGATAAAAATGTAAACGTATAAATATGCTTTTATTTTATTTTTATTTATCTATCTATTTATTCTTTTTTGGAGCGAGCGTAGCGTTACATTACAACCTTTCTCACCCCAAACTTATCCCGACGTTTTTCCCGATAGATCGGTAAAGTGGTATAGTGGTGAAGAACCTACACTGAGAGGCGCTCAACCATCACCAAGCCCGTCACCTTTACACTGTTTCCTTGGAATGCCATCGCATACAGAAGTTACAGGTAACTTCTGGACTCGAACTCTGGTCTTTGTCATACAGGAGTTGGCACATTAATTCCCTAAGAATCTTGTGTTGTGGAGATGAGCACAAAAGCGTCAAGTGAATAGAATGGCTTTAATGACATTGGGAAGAGAACCAACCAGCTCGGAAGGCGTTTGTGGTATTCCGTACTTCAGTTGATGATGATGATGATAATGATGGTGGTGATGGTGGTGATGATGATGATGATGACGGTGATGATGATGATGATGATGATGATGATGATGATGATGATGATGATGATGATGATGATGATGATGATGATGATGATGATGATGATGATGATGATGACGGTGATGATGATGATGATGATGATGATGATGATGATGATGATGATGATGATGATGATGAGGAGGAGGAGGAGGAGGAGGAGGAGGAGGAAGAGGAGGAGGATGACGATGATGATGATGATGATGATGATGACGACGACGAAGATGCTTGTGGTGCTGGTGATGTTAGTGGTGGTGTTGGTGCTAAAGGTTGTAGTTGTGATGGTGGTGGAGGTATTGGTGGTGTTGGTGATGGTGATAGTAGTTGTGGTGGTGTTAAATAACCTACAAAATATTTCTCCACTCAATTCCCTTCTTTCATATTCCCCTTCTCCTTCCCCCTCATATTCCTCCCCCTTTTCCATCCTTTTTCCCTCTCTCTACACTTCCCGTGCCCCCTCCTCCTCCCTCTGCCCCTCCCCTTTCTCCTCCCCCCTCCCCTTTCCTTTTTATTGCCCCTCCCACTTCCCTTCTCCCTTTGCCTTCCTCTCTCCCCCTCCTACTCCTCTTCCTCACGCGCTACCTCCCACGTCCCTCCTCCTCCCCCTCTCATCAACTGCCCCAGGCAAGAGTCGGAGACAGCCCCGTTTATCGCGGATGTAGTATATGAACGAGTGTATACAGACGAGACGGAAGAGTGTGGCTCTTTTCAACCCCATCAACAGAGGGATACATACCGCTCCCTATTTGGAAAAGGAGGGGGAAAGGGGGAGAAATAGGGAGTAGGGAAGAACTTCATTAGGGTCTCGGTCGATCTGAACCACCTTCAAGGCACAGTCCGTCTCCTTAGTTACATAAATCCAACACCCGTTCTTTGTTGAAATGTCATCCATAAAGGACGGTACTGGATTGAAGTTTTTATCGAATAAAACATCGAGTTCTTTTGTATCTCTGTGGCCAATTACGTTCTTCCTGATAACCAAGATAATGTTTATCTTTTGAAAGACATCGTGCTAATTTTGTAATAAACAGATTTATGAAATACAGTATTGTTTATTGCGTCAATAGACATTTCTGTCGTTCTTGTATTGTCAACTTTATGGCGGATGTTAGAATTTGTAATATTTTTCTTTATAATTATAGATGATAATTTTGGTCTTAATTTCTTTGTCTCTACATGACAGCTATTCTATATTGATCTTGGTATTGGTTTTTGTATATTTTATTTGTATACATACACATTAAACTATGTTTTATATGTTTGCATAATATGTGTGTGTGTGTATATATATGTGTGTGTGTGTGTATGTGTGCGTGTGTGTGTGTGTATGTGTGTGTGTGTGTGTGTGTGTGTGTGTGTATGTGTGTGTGTGTGTCAGTATGTATGCGTGTACATATACTTATGCAAAGTACATTTCTAAATTCTCATTTACCCAGTACATATTCAAATTCTGGTGCCTTTTAGTACACACGCGAAAGTGTACACGCTCCTGTACGTGTACAAAGGAGTACAGACCAGCCGCGTCAGTGTTCGTCGTTTCAGCTGTACGGTCGTATTCGAATGTTCCAGTCCTGTTTTCCTGTCTGCATCGCTTTATGGTCTGAAATGATTCACAAACGCGTTTCGAACGGAATAAAAACATGTTTTCCGGCTCGAATGGTTTGAAATAACGATACACAGTGGTCGGGACGGTTCGAATCCTGTGCTCGTACCCACCCCCACACCTTCCTCACTCCTCTTCCCTTGTTCTCATCCTTCCTCAACCTCATTATCAGTTCTTTATACATCTCTTCACTTTCCTCTTTCTTGCGTCCCCTCATCCCTCCACTCCCCTCCCCTTCCCTCTCCACCTTCCCCTCCTCTACTGCTTTACACACTCCTCACTCATCACGCTCTGCAACCTAATTTCTAATCCCCTCCCCTTCCTCACCCCTTCCTCACCCCTTCCTCACCTCTTCCCTCCACTTCCTCCCTCAACTTGTCTTTTTCTTCCCTTCCCCACCTCTCCCTCCTTCTCCCTCATCCTTTCATAACATAAGAACATAAGAATGAAGGAGACTGCAAGAGACCATTAGGCCTACACTAGGCAGCTCCGTATCCATCACCACCTGTCATCCCCTTCCATAAAATTGTCTAATCGTTTCTTAAAACAACTGATAGTTTCAGCGCTTACTGCATGGTTACTAAGTTTATTCCATTCGTCGACCACCCTATTAGTAAACCAATCCTTGCCTATTTCCTTTTTGAATCTAAATTTGTCCAGTTTATAACCATTACTGCGAGTCCTGCCCTGTTGTTTTAATATGATGACCAATCTCTCCCACACTCGTATTGTCCTAACCTTTCATTGCTCTCTCCCACTTCTCTCTTCAGCCCTCCCTCACACTCTCTTCAGCTCTCTTTTTACCTCCCCTATTCCCTTCATAGTCCCCCCTTATTCCTCCCTTCCACGACCTTCTTCACTTTTCCTTACTGTTCTCTTCTCCTCACCCCTTCCTTGGAGTCACTTCCTGCACGATTTCTTCGTTTTCTAGTTCTGTTTCCCTTTGTCATTCGTCTCCACCCCTTCCCATCACTCCTCACCCCGTCTCTCCTCTTCAGATATTAAAATATAACTTTATTTATACCCCTACGGCCCAGTGCCACGTAGCATCTTTTTATGACTGGTTTGATTCGGTTTAACGACTCAAACTCTTCCTGTCAAAGGGCTAGGACGGTGCCCCTTACAGAGGAGTTTGTGGCGTGGAATTTAATGAACTGTGCCCTTGGTCCAACTCACCGGCGACAGGGTTCGAACTGCCATCACTTCGACCTCCACCGCAAGTAGCGATGCTCTCACCCGCATTAAAAAGAAAAAAAGAAAAAAGAATACTGATTACTTTTCTTTCATACTTTTCATACTTTACACTGTCCTCCTTAAAACTTTCCTTTACCATCTCCACCTTTTACCGCCTCCACCTTTGTCTGTACTATATTGTTCCCGAGGATAGAAACGCTGGTGATAGACGACGAAAGAATATCCCCTTTCCTATGCTATCTTTACTCCATCCATTACCCTCCTCCTCATCACTCCCTCCTACTCCATTTTTTTGCTTCGAGTCGCTTACTATTTTTATTCTATTACTCCTCACCCTTCACTTCAACCCCTCCTTACACTCCCCCACTCCCCTTGCTGCTCCTCCTTGTTCCTCACAGAAGTTTGTGATGAGGTTGAATAACTGAAACTGATTTAGCCTTTTTCTTGGGCAAGTGTTTTTCTTAGAAATAAATGAATAAATAGATAAATAAAAAAGGCGGGGATACCAAAGTGGATGTTGGATTAAGGGTTTTCTAGAAGGTAAACATGCCCTACAACTAATTCTCTTGTTCTTCTCCCTGCAGGGCAAGGCATACCATTCATGAGTGGCCATTACACATAGGTCACGTGACACCACCCTCGTATCATCAGGAGCACCTCCTGTCAGAAGATCCTCCATCAGGAGCTTCTTCATCAGAAGTTTTTTTTTCTTAAGAATACCCTCCGTCAAGTGCCTCCAGAAACTCCATTAAAAAGGACGAGCGATATGAAAGGAACCTATCGAATCTGAAAGAAGCTGCCGGTGCCACCCGCCACCCCCACCCCTCTTCCATACCCGGAGACCACTTCTAGGAGACCTGTGGACTAGAGGACCCCTGCACCCGCAGACTACGTCTCGGGGAGCTCCTTGGACCTGGAGACCGTCTCTGCTGGCTCCTTGTCGTGCCTCCGAGGACGGGCAAGATGTCTTGTCACTCAGTTCCTTGAGCTAGTCGCGTGTCGACGGTCTTGCGCGCTCTCTTATTAAGTAACTAAAGTCGTATGTTCAGACTAACATACTTTGGTTAAAAATCTGATCGGAATTAGTGAATCCGTGGACGGGTTCAGGTCGTCATTGAAAGGGTAAGAAAAGACAGGCACAGACAGAGACTCGGACAGAAAGACAGACTAACAAACAGAGACAGACAAACAGACAGAAAAAGGAACTATTATAGGACAAATAAACAGACGTATGTAAACAGCCTGATAAAACAAACACACAGTGGAGACTGTAATGTACACATATACCCACTACATTCTGACCGAGGAACACATAGACTCGTTCTCGTACACAGCTAACGAGCGGCTCCTTCACTAGTGGGTCTTCGACCCGTAACAACAAGCAATACAACTACCACCACCTCCTCCCCCACCTCCACCACCACCACCAGCGGAGGGCGGTAGGGTGGACGGTGTGGCAGGGCCGTCTGGAAGGCAGGTGTGAGGGGAAGGGAGAGTCCAGCACGGGTAGCGCGTGTGTCTGAACTCCAAGCTACAGTAAGACCCTCACGTCATCCAGGTACACGAACCAGAGACAGAAGACGAGACTTTAGTTTTTCATTATTGCCAAGGCGTCGCGTTAACAAAACATATATGTGTGTGTGTCCTGACCAGCAAGCTGAGGACTCGTGTTGCGTGTGTCTGTGCGTATAGGCGTTTAGCTAGCGAGATCTTTATTCTTCTTCCCTTCAACCAGGCATTAACACACAGGTAAAGAGTAACATACAGACATGCCTGTAGTAGTTATCGTAAACAAATGGAAATGAAAACCCGGATTGGAACATAAGACCGCTGGTTTTTCGAGTGTGCTCGTGTTCGTGTATAAGTGTGTGGTTATACAACAGTGAAGCCAAGGAAGTCGTTAACTGATATATAGCGAGGACCAAAGCAATGGTGCAACAAGAGCCGCCAACCCAGCAGGAGCAGCAGCAGCTGTACAGCTGTAGTGGTGTAGGAGAGCGGGACTCTATGCAAACAACTCGTTCGAGAGCGTGAACAAGCCATCGTGCCTAGTTGTTGTTTTGTTGTTGTTGTTGTGAGGAAGTGCCAAGCCAGCCTCCGCATGTCCACGCAGTGTCAGGCTTAGTGAATAGGGTGAACGTGAATGAGATCGTAAGTGCCACTATGGAAGTGGGCAGTGACGTTGTGCGGTGGTATGATGGCACGATCCATGACGGTGCCAACCATGAGGACTCAGGAGGAGGAGGAGGAGGAGGAGGTGGAGGAGGAGGGGGAGGTAGTGGTGGTGGTGAAGGCGGAGGAGGAGAAGGAGGAGGAGGAATTGTGGAAGGACGCGAGGACGTAGGACCTGCCGTACTGAAGGAGGAATGTTCTGTGGCTACTGAAAACAATGCTCACCAGCATTCACAACAACAACAGCAACAACCACCGCCACCTCAGCATGCCCTCGGTGGCATGCTGCAAGAAATGGACAGCCTCGCTGCGCCGCACCATGGCGGTGTCCCTCATCATGGCGCGGACCAGGAGGGCGCCATGCTCCAGCCAGAGGAAGTGGACGTCTTCTTCACGTCCCTCGACTCCTGTGGGAACCCCCGAGGGCGTTACTACACGCCCACACACGCCCTACAGTATTCACATTCCTCACCAGGTAGGTAGCAGAAACATTGTACTATGACTTTCCCTTCTTCAGAATATTGGAACTTGTACATATATCGCAACACCTTATCGTGTTGTTAGAAGACTTGCAGAAGTTATGGGGCTGCTCTGACAGCGGCGGCCAGGGCTATGAGGTATTTTAAGTTTTACATTAGAATTCTTGACGGGAGTTGTGGAGGTCTCGATGTCCTCTAGACTTCTGCCGAAGTAAAGAATGGAAGAAGCTATGACAAAAGGACAAGAGTTCTGACAAGAACTTTCGAGATCTCGAGGATTCGTAAACTTCCAGATCTTGAAAAAAAAAATAATAATAATAAAAAAGGAAAAGACAACGGCCTTCGAAGGGATACACCATGGTGTCAATATTTCAAAAGGGAGAGAATATACACACACGTCTATGTATATACATATACATGTGTATGTATATATATATATATATATATATATATATATATATATATATATGTGTGTGTGTGTGTGTGTGTGTGTGTGTGTGTGTGTGTGTGTGTGTGTGTGTGTGTGTGTGTGTGTGTGTGTTTGAGTGAGTGATTACGTGATATTTTTTTCTCCCCTGATTTTTTATTTGTAACATTAACTATTTCTGGAGGGATTGCGTGAAGGGATTTTACTGGAAGGTTGAGTGAGTGAGAAAGTCACGAGTGGGGGGGGGGTGAGGGGGTTCAGGATTGCTGGTTTGGGTGTAACGCACTTGTGAAGGGCTTGGGTGGGGTTGCGGGTATGCAGGAGGGCGTAGCCCCGGAAAAAGAAGGCTTATTAAGTCATATGACAGATATAGAAGCCCTTTGTGTTGCTGGGTGGCACATCCTCATTGGCAAATGAAAAGGTTTCTATTAATCCAAACAGGAAAAAATAACACTGAAATTCTGAGTCTCTATGAAGATATTGTTATTGTTAAAAAAGATTTAAAATCTTAGTCGAGATAATATATGTTGATAATTCTATTACGTTTACGTACGTGAGGAGCAAAGTTTATGAGCTGGACTAAACTAATGTCATCAGTTGATAAAAGAATAACAAAATAATTTTGAAACAGATGTGTGTGTGTATACATCTATAAAGTCACACACACACACACACACACGCACACGCACACGCACACGCACAAGCACACGCACAAGCACAAGCACACGCACAAGCACACGCACAAGCACACGCACACGCACAGGCACACACACACACACACACACAGACACACACACGCACACACACACACACATACACGCACAGGCACACACACACACACACACACACACACACACACACACAGACACACACACGCACACACACACACACAATATATGTAATATATATATATATATATATATATATAATATGCAACTATTCCATTACAATTAATAACATTTTAATAAAATGGAAAAGCGCATATTTAATCTTCCTATATGGACACTGAATGAACCATATGAAAACCCAAATAAAAAGTCCTGGAAGGCTTATTTCAGAAAAAAAAATCTGATAATCAAATCAACACAAATTCAAAGAAGGCCATTCCACGAGCACACTGGTCACGAATCTCTCCCAACAAGCATTGAACAGTTTTTACAAGAAAGGTCCATCTGAGAGACGAAGGATGGTGGAAATAATTATAAATAAGAATTTTCACGCAGTCCCCAGACACACATTGTCGAAGGAGATTCTAGAAAATGAAATGCACAATGGTAGGAAATGATTGACAATCTTCATGGCTTACAGGGAGTGCAAAGTATCTCAAAACTGGATGAAACCTTTATTAAATGTATAACATTTCCCTTGTCGAAGCTTTTTAAACTACAATGTGTGCTTGAAAGAAATGAACGAGCGAAGCATTGCATATTTGATAAAGGTTTCGTCACTACATGGTGTCACTCTGACCATCTCAAAACTGTCCTCCAACAAAGACCAAAAGAAATTCTCTTTGTAAACACCACATGAAAGCCCTTTCATATTCAAACGCCCAATCACAATAACACAATACCATAGACATAAGATGCATTCCAAGAACACTTGTACTTACCTCACGGAGCTGGAATTATGGTTAAAGCAAAACTGAAATCCTCAATAATTGTTCTTAATCCTGAAAATCATGACTCAAAAGAACAACGAATGTTTAAACTAAAGAGCCAGCCTTTTATCATTGAATAAAAAGCTATGAAATCGCCCATCTCGCATTAGAACACACGACTGCTGCTTCCAACACAGACCTTACAACAAACGTAGATAAGAACAGTTTGCAGGCACAAGTCTTGGAAAGCAGATGAAAATACTCATCACAGTGTACAAGCAACTGGGAAAAGATACAGTACACTACATTGCACATAATATCCAACAATAGAAAAATCTACAAATAATGCAAAACAGAGCCTTGAGGATTTTGCTTTAGAATACACTCGCAGTCACAAACATTCCAACAGGCTCAATATTCCACGGGTACTTTTCACTATACATATAACTCTGTCAAGCCTACAGTGGGTCCAAAGGATGTACTGTACCTTTAGTGTTTCTCGACCAGGGGTCCGTAGACCCTCAGGCGACCGCAGAAACATACCAAGGGGTCCGCATGACGGGGAATTCAACATGTTACTTTATTTTCCATTTCATAAATATACACTGAATTCTTTTCAATTTTTGTGTCATGTTTACAATGAAAGTAATCTGATGATAAATACCAATTCCTGTAAAAAGAAAAACTTTTGTAAATGATTCTTACATATAAATGTGAAAGGACTTTATGCTCTCAAATCCCGTATCAAGAGATCCCCTAAATATGCAACTCGATGTAAGGGGTTTACAAAGCTTGAAAGTTTGAGAGACACTAGATTGCGCCCAAATCAGTCATATTTTGCCCTCTATGTCCTAGGACTGTTGGGGCAGATAAATCACTCCTGGGAATTGGAGACAAGTGCGGGATTCGAACCCGTAACTAAGCGGATGAGACTGTGGGTGTGTATGTGGGTGCTGGTGTGGGTGTCCAGGCGTGTATGTACATATGCGTGTGTGTACATATGCGTGTACGTATATATGTTCTTATGTATTCACGTGCAGTTATTTACCTCACATTCGATAATATTACACAACGAAGATAATATGCATCTGCTGTGGACTGGTAGGCGGGGGTAGTGGATTCGGGAAAGGTGGGGCTGCGTTAGGAGGATGGGGACATCGGGAAGGGGGAAGAGGGGAGAGGGGGAGGAGGGAGAGAGAGAGGGAGGGGGAGGGGGGAGGGGGAAGGGAGCCTACTGCATGCTGTGCTGTTGTATATAATTACGTGTTTTAACGGTTGGATACTTCTGCTTCCGCTGGTACATACCGCCGGCTCTCTCTCTTATACTGTGACGCTTCACGAGTTAGACCACAGCCGGTTGTTTGCGGTCTCGTGCCGGCTTTGTAAGCCGGTAGAGCTTAGATTTGCCGGTCGTATAAGGCAATTACAGAAAGGAATTTAAACCAACGTATTTACGTAGAGACTGTTTTTGGAGATCAATTGCAGAACCCCCCCGCACACACACACACAGACACACACA
>NC_134800.1:40959687-40964687 GCF_046742065.1 Oratosquilla oratoria
TGTTTGCATTCATGAAGGTATGCACGCATGCAGGTATGCATGCATGCAGGTATGCATGCGTGCATGTATGCATGTATATATGTATACATGTATGTATATATACATATATATATTTATGTATGTATGCATATACTGTATGCATGTACCTATGTATGCATATAATGTATATATGTATATATATATATATATATATATATATATATAATTGTGTGTGTGTGTGTGTGTGTGTGTGTGTGTGTGTGTGTGTGTGTGTGTGTGTGTGTGTGTGTGTGTGTGTGTGTGTGTGTTTGTGAATAAATTACATTCATGCAATATTCATATTGGCCTATATTGACTTGGCATTTTGCAAATCTAGTCCCAATTAGCCGGACCCTTTTACAGAGCCAATCAGGCTTCGAATCTCGGACCAATCGCATTGCTCCACCCCGGTGTTGCAGAGCCTTTGTCACGCCACTTGCAATGACATAGACTCCCGTGACGTTGTGGACCAATCACACTCGTCTTTGTTCTGAAGCAAACCAATCCTATTGGCCCAACAGACCAGCGCATAGAGTCTTTGTCCTGAAGCAAATTCGAAGCATTGTCTTCGGGGATCGCGGAGGAGTGGATGGACTCTTTATAGTACCCGTTAGAGATGGAGCCTACTGTACGCGTGTTTGATAGAGACAAGGTTATGTAGGTTTAGTCCCCGCTCTTCCGTGATTTGGCTTCATTCCGTTCTAGAAATGAAGCTTTGTTTGAGTTTATTGGTTTGGCAAGGGTCCTGTAATCTTGTCAATCTTGCTTGCTATGTTTTGTGGAAGTATGAAATGAATTTGTTGTATAATTGGCATGGTTATATGCAATACGATAATAATAAATGAATACGCGCAACACACACACACAGGAACCAACGCGCACGAACACACACACATGCGCAAATACACATCCGTACACATGCGTACACAAACGTACATATACAGACACATAGAGACAGGCACAAAGACACACAGGCACACAGATACACAGGCACACAGGCACAGACACAGACAGACAGACACACATACACGAATACACAAACACACACACACACACACACACACACACACACACACACACACACACACACACACACACACACACACACACACACACACACACACACACACACATATATATATATATATAGACACACACACACACACACACACACACACACACACACACACACACACACACACACACACACACACACACACACACACACACACACACACACACACACACACACACACGCGCATACACACAACACACACATGCGCACACACACGCGCATACACACACACACACACACACACACACACACACACACACACACACACACACACACACACATACACACACACACATATATATATATATATAATATATATATATATATATATATATATATATATATATATATATACACACGCTCGAGCGCACATACACGCTGACAGACACACATACAGACTCACAAACGCACGCGCGCGCGCGCGCTCACAAACACACCCACACAGATGCACACACACACACACACACACACACACACACACACACACACACACACACACACACACACACACACACACACACACACACACACACACACACACACACACACACACACACACACACACACACACACACACAGCTCTGAGCTCTCTTCCGGGAGGGAAACAGCTGTCGATCAAGCGTCCAACACAATATCCAAGGCCATGGTGAATCTAACACACACAAAGACACAGACACACACACAGACACACACAAAGACACAGACACACACACACAAAGACACACACAAAGACACACATAAAGACACACATAAAGACACACATAAAGACACACACAAATACACACACAAATACACATACAAAGACACACAGAAACAGACACAGACACAGAAACAGACACAGAAACAGACACACACAGACACACACACAGACACACACACACACACGCACACGTATACACACACACACATACACACACACACACACACACACACACACACACACACACACACACACACACACACACACACACACACACACACACACACACACACACACACACACACGACTCAGTGGCGCGGTTGGTATAGACCCTGACTGTCACTACGGCAGTCCGGGTTCGAATCCTGCCCAGGGATGAAATAATTTTAATATTGCTGCGCTTCGAGTCGTTACTTCAACTCTCGAGGGCGGGGAGTTGTGTGTGTGTGTGTGTGTGTGTGTGTGTGTGTGTGTGTGTGTGTGTGTGTGTGTGTGTGTGTGTGTGTGTGTGTGTGTGTGTGTGTGTGTGTGTGGTCATAGCATTACCCATAGATCGTTCATACGAACTCTGAGCTCACTTCCTGGAGGGAAACAGCTGTCGATCACGAATCCAACCCGTGATCCAAACACCAAGGTGAATCACACACACACACACACACACACACACACACACACACACACACACACACACACACACACACACACACACACACAAGCAAATATACAAAGGCACACACTCACACACACACACACACACGTACACACACGCACACACATACATGCACACACATACACGCATACACATACACACACACTCACACGCACACACACGCACTCACTCACTCACACACACACACACACACACACACACACACACACACACACACACACACACACACACACACACACACGCACACACACACGCTATCAGTAGCTGAGCGGTCTAAGGCACTGCCTCAGGAGCCTTTTGGTGTCAGAGCGGTAGGTTCGAGACCCATACGCGACGGCCATAAAAATTATCTGATTGATGTCGCTGCTCATTAGCAAATTTCTCATATGATTACAATGGCGAAAGAGTGAAAGTGATTCATCTCGGTCCTTACCCCCCTGCTACGAGTGTGGTTGGCTCTCTGGTGAAAAAGGAATACGGGTCGCAGCAGTGATCTTTCCTAATCTCGGGAACCAGTAGCGTTCCGAGTTCAGAGAGTTTTAACCATCAGTGGCTGAGCGGTCTAAGGCACTGTCTCAGGAGCCTCTTGGCGTCAGAGCGGTAGGTTCGAGTCCTATACGCGACGGCCATAAAAATTATCTGATTGATGTCCCTACCAAATTTCTCATATATATATATATATATATGTATATATATATGTATATATATATGTATATATATATAATATATATATATATATATACAATATATAGGTGTGTGTGTATGTATTTATAATGTATATAAGTGTACATATTTTATGATATATATATATAAATGTATACGTATATATAATATATATATATAATATATATATATATATATATATATATGTATGTAATATGTATGAATATATGTGTATATGTATGAATATATGTGTATGTATGAATATATGTGTATATGTATGAATATATATGTATATGTATGAATATATATGTATATGTATGAATATATATGTATATGTATGGATGTATATGTATATGTATGGATTTATATATGTATTTGTATGGATATATATATGTATATGTATGCATATATATGTGCATATGTATGTATATATGTGTGTATATGTATCTATATATATGCATGTACGTATATATGTGTGTATGTATGTATACATATATGAATATTCTTGTATAAAATATCAATATTCAAAGCTGTTGTTGAAGCATATCATCAAACGAATTGTCTTTCTAAGCATATTATAAAAAATGTAACGTCATACACAATATATAATGAAAGCTGGATGGAGGTCACCAAATACAACATATACGTTATAACTACTGAATAAGTGATTTATCAGTGGAAGTCTTCTACCAACTCCCGCCAACTTCCTAAGAAAATCCATTTTCCTTCTTTGTTTCACTTCTTTAATTTGGGTTGTCTGGCCGTGACGGCTTATACGAGTGGCTGGTAAAGGAGCGAGAATTGTTGTATACCGCAGAGACGTTAAGTAAAGACAGGTTCGTAAAGTCGAGTAGAGACTCTATGTTATCGCTGGGCATCCTGTTGCTGGTCGGAGAGCGGAAGAGGAGCAGGTGTCCTGTCCTAGCGGCGGTGGACGGGGGTGGGGAAGAAGGGAGGCAGGGAGGGAAGAAGGGAGGGAGAGGGGGAAGAAGGGAAGGAGAGGGGGAAGAAGGGAAGGAGAGGGGGAAGAAGGGAAGGAGAGGGGGAAGAAGGGAGGGAGAAGGGGAAGAAGGGAGGGAGAGGGGGAAGAAGGGAAGGAGAGAGGGAAGAAGAGAAGGAGAGAGGGCAGAAGGGAAGGAGAGAGGGAAGAAAGGAGGGAGAGAGGAAAGAAGGGAAAGAGGGGGGAATGATGGAGGGAAGGAGGGATGGAAGGGAAGGTGGAGGCAAGGGAGTAAATAAAGGAGAGGGAGAAGAAAGAAGCGGAGGATGAGGGAAGGAAAGAAGAGAGAAGGGAGAGAGAGGTAATAAAGAAGGACGGAGGGAGGGAGGAAGAGGAGAAGGAAGGTAAATGGGAGGAGAGATAATGGAAAAACGAAACGACAACTTTGGGAAGAAGGCAGTTGGGAAGGGAGGAGAAAGAAAAGATAAAGAAAAAGAGGACAAGGAATAGAAGGAGGCGGCATCATGGTCAATATAGCAATGAGCAAGAAGAAAATAGCGAAGTAGAAGTGGAGGTATAGAGGAGGAGATGTGAGTAGTAGTAAGAGGAGGAGAAATAAGAAGTGGGGGAGGAGAAGGAAGAGGAGATGAAGACGAAGGGAGATAGGGAGATAGGACGGGTGGGAGGGGTAGTAGGAGAAGAAGCCAAGTGGAAATAATGAGAGAAAGTGGGTAGAAAGAAAAGTAATGAAAGGTTAGACAGAAAGAAAAGAATAAGGGAAAGGCGGTAGAGGGTGATACTGGAAGAGTAAACAAAAGAAGACAGAAAATGAGAATAGAAGGAAGACGAGGAGAATAATGAAGGAAATAGAATAAAGGAAGAAATAAAACAGAAGACGGTAAGAGCATAAGACATGGAAGAACCGAAAGGTGTC
>NC_134800.1:40967187-40977187 GCF_046742065.1 Oratosquilla oratoria
AGCAAATGTGTTACTGAGTGGACGCCGCGAGATAGGAAGCGTGGAAGAGGGAGACGAGACATAAGGTGGAGAGACGAGATTGAGACGTTTGCAGGAGTGATTAGTTTGGGGTGAATGGGTTTTAACTTTTTTTTACATAACTTTATTGTGTTCCATAGAAAATGCAGCAGTGTTTCAAGATAATGAGAGAGAGAATCCCCGCTGGGAGAGGAAGGAGAAGGAGAGAAGACTGGGAGATGTGAAGTGGAAGATGGTGAATCAGTGGTATAAAGGGGGTGAATTTAGCATAGATGGGTTGGAGTATAGGGGTATGAATACGGGGAGGAGATGCAAAGGATTAACATAAAAGGGAAAGAAACGTAAGGAGTGGTAAAGGAGGGAGAGGGAAATGAAGGATATTAAAGGAAGGGGAAAGAAAGTTGGAGAGTGAGGGTTGATTAAAGATGAAGAAAGGAAAAGAGCGTGCGATAGTGGAGGAAAAGGAATGACGAGGGAATGAGAGGGAAATTGAGGGAAAGGAAGAAACTGGGAAGGGCACAGAGGAGAAGAATGGGGACGAAGGGAAAGGAAAGTAGGCAAGTAGGAGCTAAAGGGAAGTTGGAAGGGACTGGAAGGGGAGTAGGGTAGACGGATGAGGAAAGAAAATGAAGGACTGTTATGTAAGGTTACACTAACGCTTGAGGAGCCGACTCCTTGCGACTGAGTGGGGTAACGTTGCTTGTGTCAATAGCATTGTCTTCTGGTGATGACGCTCCATATCCTTACCACCTGCCGGGGAAGGTGGAGGAAGGTCGTAAGGCGTCTTCCTAAGCGACAGGTTCCTACAAACGCCACCTCTGCCGCCTCTTCAGCCCCAGCCCCAGCCCCAGCCCCAGCCCCAGCCCCAGCCCCAGCCCCAGCCCCAGCCCCGTTGGTCCCCCATCACCTCTTCCCCCCCACCCCCATCACTCAGCACAGGAGTTCACCAGGAAGGAAGCTGCGATACCATCTCGGACCATTGCCCTCCGGTAGACCCAAGAGCTCTTGGCGTCGGCGTCGCTTCACGAGGTCCTCTTAACAGTGACTGACGACGAAAACCACAACCAAGGTGAGGAACAAGATGGTGACGGAGAAGGTGATAACCAATAAGACGACAACGGTGACGACAACGATGACGAAGACGATGACGATGTCGACGACGGGTACGATGAACATGATAACGACGATGATGTTGACGACGATGACAATGAAAATGACGATGATGAAGACGACGACTACATTGATGGTGACCAAAACCATGACGAAGATGACATAATAATCAAAGAAAAAATCTAAAAAAAAAAAAAAATCGTAGGACTTGGGAGGAAAAAAGTCTTGCAAGGCTATTAAGAAATAATCTTGCGAAGCAGTATAGAAGAAGGCGTATTCTAGACAACACAAATTAATTACAAAATAAGTTTGGCTATTGGAAATAGACGGGTCACTATGAGTACAGATTTCGTCCTACATATTACTATAAGGAACACACATACATGTGCACGCACACACACACACACACACACACACACACACACACACACACACACACACACACACACACACACACACACACACACACACACACACACACACACACACACACACACACACACACACACACACACACACACACACACACACACACACACACACACACACACACATGCACACACACACACTTGCACACACTCGCATATACACTCTCACACACACACACACACACACACACACACACACACACACACACGCACACGCACACGCACACGCTTCTTATGTCGTCTCCACCCAACTTGGTACAGGAAGGGCAAGTGCTGAGGAGGAGGAGGAGAGGAGGAGGATGCAGGGGGGAAGATGAAGGCCACAAAAGGAGGGTAGGTGTAGGGGGAGAGGGGAAGGGGGAGGAGGGGAGGGGGAAAGGAGAGGAGAGGAGAAGAAGGGAGGGGAGAGGAGGGGAGGGGGAGAGGAGGGGAGGCGGAGAGAGGGGAGGAGGGAGAGGAGAGGGAGGAGGGAAGGAGAGGGAGAGAGGGAGGGGGAGAGAGAGGGAGGGGAGAGGAGAGGAGAGGGAGAGAGAGGAGAGGGAGAGAGAGAGAGAGGAGGGGAGAGGAAGGGGAGGAGGGGATGGGAGAGGAGAGATGGAGAGGAGAGTGGAGAGGGGGAGGGAGGGATGAAGGGAGAGGGTGAGGAGAGAGAGGGGGGGGAGAGAGGAGAGAGGGGAGGGGGAGAGGGGGAGAGGGGAGGGGGATGAAAGGGGAGAGAGAGGGGAGGGGTAGGGGGAGGAGAAGAAGAGGAGAATGGGAGAGGAGGGGGAGGGGGGGAGGGAGGGAGGAAAGGAGAGGAGAGTGCAGAGAAGGAGAGGAGATAGGGGAAGGAGAGAGAGGAGATAGGGGAGAGAAGAGGAGGGGAGAGAAGAGATGAGATGAGGGAGAGGAGATGAGGGGAGATGAGATGAGGAGAGGAGATGAGGGGAGATGAGAGGAGATGAGGGGAGAGGAAGGGGAGAGGAGATGAGGGAGAGGAGGGGGAGGGAGAGGGGGAGGGGTGAGGGGGGCGAGGGGGGGTGAGAGGGAGAGGGGGGAGAGAGGGGAGAGGGGGGGAGGGGGAGGGGGAGGGGGGGGGAGGGGGAGAGGGGGGAGGGGGAGGTGGGTGAGGTGGAGAGGGGGAGGGGGAGAAGAGGAGGGGGAGAGGAGGGGGAGAGGGGGAGGTCCAGGGGGGTTGTCGGGGAGGTGAGAGGGGGGTTTATGCGTGTGAGGTGTTCTGGTGAGTACGGCATCTTTATCTGTTAGCGTGTGAACTTCCTGTCCACAGATGAGACGGTACCGTGCATGAACTCTGCGGGTTCAGGGAGGCACATGATTTAATATATTTTCACACATGTATGTAACTTTGCATATATTTACACATCTTGATGTTTACATACGTGCACGATTACATATACACATGCCCATATACATGTGCGTATACATTTACATATATATATATATATATATATAATATTACATATATATATATATATATATATATATATATATATATAATATTACATATATATATATACATACACACTTGCACATCCACATCCACATACACATACAATTACACTTATACATACAATTATACTTACACTTATACATGTACATATTATACAACTATACATTATACATATACACGTATGTATACATGTAGGTATACATAAGCATGTACACATATACACTTAACATACATATACACGTATTTATACATAAACGTATACATAAGCTTGTACACATACACTTGATATACCTATACATATACATGTATGTATTCATGTACGTATACATAAGCATGCAAACATACAATTGATATACATATACATGTACAGGTGTGTATACATGTAAGTATACTTAAACATGTACACATATACACTTAATATACCTATACATATACACGTATGTATGCATGTACTTATACATGAGCATGTATACATATACATTTAATATACGCATACATATACTCGTAATATACGCATAGATATACACGTACATGTACTGTACACGTAGTGCGCATGCACGAATCTCCTCGTTTCACCGATAATGATGTTAATCAACGCAACTCTATCGTTTTCAGCCAAGTAAGAATCTATTGTCTATCTATTCACGATATATTTCTAGTTCCTTGAATTCAAATCACATTTGGTAAATACAAAAAAAATATGAAAAAATAAAAAAAATTCACACGATTTAGTGAAAATAGACAGATGTTTTATGTCACAGAGATGCTTATACTCGTGAGGCCCCGTCTCTAGAACTTCACTGGAGAAGGTGCCCAGGACTCGAATAGGGTATGTTTCGTATGCTTAAAGGAAAATCCGCTTAAAGTGTCTAAGAAAGCTCATTCTAGCTAATGCCTATGGGCTTGCTTGAGGTTACAAATACTAGAAATAAACATTAGAAGTACAGTATCTTCGCCCTCCCTTTCTCTTTCCCTTCTTTCCTCTTCCCCGTCCCTCTTCCCCGCCCCACTTCATGCCCTTCCAATCTCTCTCCCCCAACCCTCCTCTTCCCCTAATCCTCCTCTTCCCCCAACCCTCCTCCTCCCCAACCCTCCTCTTCCCCCAACCCTCTTCTTCCCCCAACCCTCCTCTTCCCCTAATCCTCCTCTTCCCCCAACCCTCCTCCTCCCCAACCCTCCTCTTCCCCCAACCCTCCTCTTCCCCCAACCCTCCTCTTCCCCCAACCCTCCTCTTCCCCCAACCCTCCTCTTCCCCCAACCCTCCTCTTCCCCAACCCTCCTCTTCCCCCAACCCTCCTCTTCCCCAACCCTCCTCTTCCCCCAACCCTCCTCTTCCTCCAACCCTCCTCTTTCCCCAACTCTCCTCTTACTCCAACCCTCCTCTTTCCCCCAACCCTCCTCTTTCCCCCAACCCTCCTCTTCCCCAACCCTCCTCTTTCCCCAACCCTCCTCTTTCCCCAACCCTCCTCTTTCCCCAACCCTCCTCTTTCCCCAACCCTCCTCTTTCCCCAACCCTCCTCTTTCCCCAACCCTCCTCTTCCCCCAACCCTCCTCTTCCTCCAACCCTCCTCTTTCCCCAACTCTCCTCTTTCCCCAACCCTCTTCTTTCCCCAACCCTCCTCTTTCCCCAACCCTCCTCTTTCCCCAACCCTCCTCTTAATCCAACCCTCCTCCTCCCCATCCCTTCTCTCCCCCTCCTTCCACCTACACTATCACCTACTCATCTTCCCCATCTATTCCCCATTTCTCCTTCCCCCATCCCCCTACCGTCCGTCTTTCCCTCCCCAGTGACACACACCTTCTTGCTCTGCGAAAGTGTACTTTACGTATTTTATTCCGCCGGTGACTGATATTGCTGTCCTCGACGCCATATGCTTTTAAACGTGACTCACATGACGCCACATGACGCCACATAACGCCACATGGCATCACATAAGGCCACATGGCACCACATGGCGCCACATGATGTCACATAACGCCACATGACGCCACATAGCGCCACATGATGCCACATGACGCCACATAGCGCCACATGACGCCACATGACGCCACATGACGCCACATGGCACTACATGACGCCACATGACGCCACATGACGCCACATGACGCCATGTACAGGTACGACACGTAAACAAAGAAGAAAGATCCAAGCCTCCCCTTCCCCTCCTCCACTTCCTCTCCTCCATCTAAACCTCCCCCACTCCCACCTCCTACTTATTCCCTCCACCGTCTCTCTCCCCCCACCCTTCCTCTCCCCCTTCCCTCCCTCCCCCTCTCCCCCTTCCTTCCCTCCCCCTCTCCCTCTCCCACCCGCTTTTTTACATATCGTTCCTCACCGGACACTGATTAAACCCTAAACAAATATCAACGTAAAATGTTCACTCGTGATGTATAATGAACAAAGATACATAGACAATATGAATAGATACAGATTTCATTGATGTTGGTGATACAGGATATGACGTCATCATTTTGCAATGACGTCATCGAATCTATTTTCAATGACGTCATCGAATATATTTTCAATCCTATTGTTCTTTTGCTCTCGAGGCCCCAAATACGACAAGTGACCATAGGGTCCGCAAAGAAAGTCAGGAAGACCATTAGTTACATTACAGGCGTCGTAGTCGATGAACCAAGCGAAACAGCCAATTAGAGGCCAGCTCGCCGTGACGTCATGTCTCCTTCGAGTGAATTAGCCAATGAGAGGCGACTTTTGGAGAGCTGCTAGAAGAGATCAATTGATACCTGTTCAGGTACAGAGACTCCATGGATTTAATAATTTGGCGATTTTAAAATGTTAATAAAGACAAGTTCAAAGGTTCAAAGTAGTTCAAAAAGGGTTCAAAATAGTTTGCAATTCATTAATGTACAAACTAAATTAAACAAGAGGCTAAGGACCTATTCACACTAGCGGTTTGAACCGTGCGGAACCCGCGGCGGTACCGTATAGACAAGGACCAACTCTGCGTATATGTGTGAACGCCTCCACCGACTTGCATTATACTTGAACCGCCGCGGTTCAAACCAATAGTGTGATAAAGAGGCTAAGCTGTTCACAAGAACAGATTCACTGAAGTGGAACATTGTTCAAATTAACATATTTTGAACAGATTTTGTTCTGGCTACAACCCTCCATTTGTAATATAATCTACGTATTTTGCATATGTCAGATAATATCTTTTATATCATAAGGACGAATTTCCAATGAAAATGGACAGCTTTCTCAGCTAGAATTGTTCAGAATCGTCACAAAATGACCGTGCGGGTGATAGCCCGCAAATATAAGTAAGTAAACAAGTAAATAAATAAGTAGATAAGTAGATAAGTAAATAAATAGAATAAATAGGATAAATAGAATAAATAGAATAAATAAAATGAATAAAATTAATAAGATTAATAAAATTAATAAAATAAATGAAATAAATAAAGTAAATAAAGTAAATAAAGTAAATAAAGTAAATAAAGTAAATAAAACTAGTAAAACTAGTAAAACTAATATAACTAATCCAACTAATAAACTAATAAACTAATAAAATAAATAAAAAATAAAAATAAACTAAACAATAAACATACATACATACATATACCAAGGCTTTTTCCCCCTTCCAAGGGAGGTAGCCAAAAAGGGAAAGGCATAAAAACACTCCCACCCATTTCATCCCTAAATACACTCCACACCCCTCCCACCCTCCCTCTCATCTGAGCACCTCCTGGATGACGGGTCCTCCCTGCACCCTGCCCACCGCCCTGGGTCAGAAGCTGTGTCGCAAGACACAGTACATCCACAGCAAGGCCGCTTCATTTAATCGGCGACCCCCCCTCTCCGTCCCCCTTTGCATATAAGGCGAGGACGGGGAGAAATCCCTTCGGGCTGCGTCAAAATTTACTCACACATACTATCCCACCCCCCACCCCCCCGCCCATTCCTCCTCATGCAGTCACAACATCATCCATATACAACCATTCTCCACTCACCTCTGTCTTCCGTCCTCTCCCTTCCTTCCTCAACAGACATTCCCCTCTTCCCCAAAGCCCCCTTCACCCCATCCATCCACCTCATCCTAGGACGTCCCCTCATGTTCACTCCCTCCACATCTGCCTTCCATACCTCAATAAACAATATAGATAAAATAAACTGAATAAAATAAATAAAATAAATAAAATAGAAAAAAAGAAAATAGAATAGATAAAAATGAATAATAAAATAAAAAGATGATATAAATGAAAATAGAAATAAATAGATAAAAATATAATAAATGAATAAGAAATAAATAGATAAATTGAAATCTAAAATAGAATAAAAGTTAATAATAATAATGACAATAATAATAATGATGATAATAATAATAATAATAATAATTAATAATAATAATGATTTTTGTAGAAAACTTTATTTCATTCTGGCTAACGACAAATTATTTCATGGGTCCAATCCTGACCAACTCTAGAAGACCAACACTATAGAGTTATCACACATGATTTGAATTACATGCCAACACCTATAATAGAACGAGATTACAATGGCTACTTCTGTCTGCATATGGATATGAATCATCATCTTGGGTCATGTATTGGGCCTGTGATTGACAGCTATTACCCTCCCGAATGAGAGTTCAGAGCTCATATATGGCCCGATCTATGGGTAATGCTGTGGCCTTACGCGCACGCGAGCGCGCGCACACACACACACACACAAACACACACACACACACACACACACACACACACACACACACACACACACACACACACACACACACACACACACACACACACACACACACACACACACACACACACACACACACACACACACACACACACACACACACACACACAAATAAATACAATTAAGCACACACCTATACACATAAAAAACACATACTCATATACATACAAATGAGCACACACACAAACAAGAAAACAAACAAGTACACAAACATACATGCAAATAAACAAATCCTTGGCCAACAAAGCGGAGTGCCAGATTGCAGTGCTGTGATACTTTCAGCCCTGGATGGGGACCGAACTCAAGACCACTTGGTTAGCAGTCGAGTTCGTTAGCACTACATCAGCCAAGCAGTTCTTTGTGTGACTCTACTTGCATTCGCGTATTCCTGTGCGTGTATGTACATGTATGCACATGTACGTGCATCTGTGTATGCATGTGTACGTATAAGCGTGGGTGTGCGTCATTGTATTTGCATGTACACATGCGCATGTGTGTAAGCGCATGCGTATGGACGAGTATATGTATGCGGACACGCGGCATATGTGTGTACGCGTGTTGTGTGTGCATGCGCGTTCGTGCGCGTGTGTGTGCGCGCATGTTTGTGGATACGATTGTCACAATGCCTGATTGCAAGACCATGCGACGCAAGGCGGCGCGCGTCCTGGGACACAACAACGGGACTTACTTGGCTTGACACCCTTCGAGATCCCATTCCTCCTCCTCCTCCTCCTCCTCCTCCTCCTCCTCCTCCTCCTCCTCCTCCTCCTCCTCCTCCTCCTCCTCCTCCTCCTCCTCCTCCTCCTCCTCCCCCTCCTTCCTCTCCTTTTACTCCCCATTCGCTTACTCTCACTCCTCCTCCTCCTCCTCCTCCCTCTCCTCCTCCTCCTCCTCCTCCTCCCTCTCCTCCTCCTTCCTCTCCTCCTCCCTCTCCTCCTCCTCCCTCTCTCTCCTCCTCTCTCTCCTCCTCCCTCTCTCTCCTCCTCTCTCTCCTCCTCCTCTCTCTCCTCCTCTCTCTCCTCCTCCCTATCCTCCTCCTCCCTCACCTTCTCCTCCCTCCCCTTCTGATCTCTCTCCTCCTCTTCCCTCTCCTCCTTCTCCTTCTGATCTCTCTCCTCCTCTTCCCTCTCCTCCTTCTCCTTCGCTTACTCCATTTTCTACGCTTCCTCCTTCTCCTTTTTCTTCTCGCTCTCTTCTTCTTCCACTTCCTGCTCCTACTCCTCCTCCTTCACTTCCTCCTCCTCCTCCTCTTCCTCCTCCTCTTCCTCCTCCTCTTCCTCCTCTTCTTCCTTCTCCTTTTCCTCCTCTTTCTCCTCTTCGTCCTCCTCGTCCTCCTCACTCTCCTCTTCCTCCACCTCCTCTTCCTCCACCTCCGCCTCCTCCTCCTTCTTCTCTTTCTTCTCTTCTTCCACCTCCTCCTCCTCATTCTCCATTTCCTTCTCCTCTTCCTCCTCTTCTTCCTCCAACTCTTGCACCTTCTCTTCCTCCTCCACCTCCTCCTTCACTTCCTCTCTCTTCGACTTTCTTCTTTTTCTCCTCTTTCTCTTCCTCCACTTCTCCCTCCTACTCCACCTCCTCTTCCTCATCCACTTCTCCTCCTCCTCCTCCTCCTCCTCCTCCTCTTTCTCTTCTTCCTCGTTGCTGCCAGAGGAAGCAGACTGTTTCTATTTTATTTTATTGTAATTTATTTTATCCTAACCTATTTCAATTACTTTTTATCTTAGGTTCATCTACATATTTCTTTGTTTATCACTGTCTCTATTTGCCTATCTAATTATTCCTTTACTGAATTGTTTTGTGTTTTTTATTTAGCCATCTAAATAATACGTGAATTTACTTCTTAGTTAATTTATTTAGTTATCTATTTACGAATCTATTTACTTTTCTTATTAGTATTACTTGTATCATTTTCCTTATTCAAATATAGGTCTACTTGTTCAAGGCAAGGGTCGTGTCGGGGTTGTATATTTCTTACACTTGACATTTTTCTTAACTTGAGCAGCTCTGAGATTTGACAGAGACCGAATATATATATATATATATATATATATATGTATATGTACATATACATATATATATGTATATGTACAACACTAAATGGGTCCCAGTGAATAGCGATACATTTTTATCAACAACAATGCACTTTAATTCTAAGCCATCAACATCGGGTGTTCCGTGGAGGCAACATACAGAAATTGAAACGTGGTACGACCAAGGACTCGAAATTGGCTAGCGCGTAACAAGTGTTGAAGTGACTCCATT